>NW_022170738.1:30171691-30307650 GCF_008802855.1 Photinus pyralis | reverse complement strand
GATGCGTTACCATTTAAAAAAGACAAAGATTGACCTATCACTTTGCAGCGTTCAGGAGGGGATGATATTTTGATTTTAAGCACCACTGCGCCCCAATACCGACCAACAACGTGAAGGCATCACTTTTTGAGCTGTGGGTCGTCGAGACTACAGGTTTTTGACCCTTTTACCCAAACAAAATTCGGTGAGTCTATAAGGATTTGGACCAACACTGGCCCTGTGAAACATCACCTTTAAAAATAATTGTTGTAGATAATAATAGTAAGTCACATGGCCGATTTTTATAATGAGTGATGCTCTCTCTAAACCCGATGATATAAATATAGATCCATCCACAAAATCTGAAAACGGAAACGTTTGACATAGTCATTTCTGCAAGAAGGAATGAAGAAATCTCTCCAATCTACAGAGCAAGAAGTACCTAAATGCTCATGTTAAGAGTTCTAAGCGCAACTTTTTTATATTACAGTGTATAGATGATTATAGTTGCGAGAAACAAGGTGATTCTTGCTTTGTCAACTCCTGTCTTGCTCCTTACCTTAGTTAGTTTCCGCCGACTTGCTACACTCAAATTGTTGATTTATCGCCAGTCAAGATACAGAATAGGTACAAAAAATATGATGAAATATTTTTTGGGGTAATTTATCTATAAAACTAATCAAGCATAACCTTTCAATAATTCTACATCTATAGCGAATTTCGACATATCCCAAAATGCTAACCCACAGCGTGAAGGAAAACCTGTAGGTCTTTTGGGATAGTGAGGAATGAATTTTTTGTCATTGAAACTATACGGTTCACATTTTTCCATAGAAAACGCCATACAAGTGAACAACTTCAATATGATGGATAAGATCACAAATATTTGTAGGTATTACTGAAAATAGTTATATGCATATAAAATTTCACTCAAATTGGGTTTGAGATTATGACTCGAGAAATAATTATAATAAATAATTCGAGTGGTCTCTTCAAATATAAAAATAAAAAAAAACTCAGAAGCAGAACAAAATCCTTTAAAAGCAATTCCAAACCGCAGAGTCAAAGATTGCTTTCAGCAACTAAACCTCATTCTGTATGGAATTATTACTAAAAGATTTTCAAAGGATTCATTGAGGGAATTGTAAAAATGCGAAGGTTCATAAAATATAAGATTATCGAACTAACCACCCGAGACACTTTAAATATGTAGTAAATATGCGGAACACGGAGACGTTCCTTCAATATTTAGGCGTACAAGAATTTACGATATTGCATCGAGATTTACTAGGACACCGTTCGAAATAAAATAAACCGAAATCAAGAATAGTATTTAACTAAATTTGGTAGGAAAATTACTTAAGCTCGTATATTTTCAAACTGTAAGCTTGCCAGAAGTTGGAGGCGCTGTTGCTATAAATAATTGATTCTAACGTCATTAGTGGAGCAATAAATATCTCAAAGGCTTAAATGTGCTTTACGGTAAGCAGCAAGAACTAAACTGCTATAGGTTGTTATTTGTTTTGTTTACGAACGGTCGGGTGTAAAGGCGTTAGCATGTTAAGATGGTTAATTTATAATAAAACCTACGAAATCGTTATTTATGGGGAAATTTCCGACAGAGTTTCCGATAAGCGTTTGCAATACGCTATCCGACTGTAATCCTTTAGTGGCGCCTTGCGAAAATAAAACTATTATTGGAGATTTTGAATTATGTTGCGAATTTCAGAAATGTTGAGTAGGTAAGTGAGATAGGCTAACCGAGCTTAATTCTTTTAAGGGTCAAATATACTTTGTGCCCCTCGTTTCGTGCCATTCAAAGATAAGGTAAAGGATCCGTAAAGACTTCTATCGACGTTTAAGGTCAATTCGATATCATAAATTTCTCCAACTTCGAATATCAAAGGAAGAAGTATGGTTCTCAAAAACGCGGAAGTTTAGGAACGCATTATGGAATATTTTAACAATATCCCCATCGAATTTTTATCTTTTTACACGGTTCATAAAATACTAGAGAGCATGAAATAAATAACACAAAAGGCCTATATTTGGATGAAGCTCTGACAGAACCCTTTCACAGAGGAAATTATGTTTAGATTCCGCACTACTCTATCCTGCTGGGCTCTAAATTGGGAGTTGAGACCTTTCACATAATTGACACTTAGTAATAACGTTATGCTCTGTTCACCTGTAAATAATGCTTCTTCTATTTACATATCTAACTTTACATACGATAAAAAGGATATTTACTGCATACCTACTATTATTCTGCTATATAGTAACTTCCCCGTCGCGCCAGTCAATTGACCGTGTGGTAAAAAGCCCGCGCAGTGAACTGCACCCTGATCAAATACCCGTATACCGTATCTGTAATTTAACCATTGCGAATATTCGGCAGATGAAGTTAATCTTTTTACATTTTTGCACTTCTGTAGCAAATATACAATTATTATGTAAGATGAACGCTAATATCGCAGACTGTACTAATAGATGACTCTGATGAAATAATTTAAAATATCAACATTAATAAATAACAAGAAAGGCAGTATATGTCGTTTTATATTTTTCCTGTGTGTGCTTATCTTCAAACACAGGGCCATCTACTACCTTCTTATAATGAATGCAGTATAATTCCAGTTTATCTGATCACAATACAGTTACATCGTAGAAACATAGCTCGAGACTACATTCGTTCAACCAAAAAAATTTTAAATTTTGACGACACACAAATTAAAAGATGGAGTCGCAAAAAAACTAAATAAAGAATGAAAAACTCTGCACATCGAGCATTCCTTTATTTTAACAACTCGATTAGCAGAAATGGCTTAAACTTATACTTTTAATATTTATCATTTACCCCGATTTAAACTCTTGTAACTTAGTATCAATTTAAACCACTTCGTATAATTATTAAATCCTGATCTTTTAATTTGAGTTGAAACGCACCACACCGTCGGTATTACAGTCAACCGTGTAGCGTGAAGTGTATTAGTTTCACTTCAATTTAGGGGCTGCATTAGAAATTGCGGGACAGAATCTTAACCAGCTGCACATGTTCTCGTAGATATTTTACCACCTATAAAATTTTATAATAAAGCAATATCTCTTTTTGAAACTTTGAATGGACGCTTGAAACAAACACAGACAGATGCAACATGTTTCTTTGACGCAGATCTTGTATCTAATACGCCGGGTCTTTGTAACGAAGCATCTATTTTACCAGCTTTGAGGACCACTCGGTACATGACCGCACGATATCGAGACGTGATATAAATTTGGGGCACTTTATTACGAATAACTGTAGCTTCTGGACGGTAAAAGTAATTGCTTTGATGTCTTCTGTCGTGTCTTACCCAGCGATAAGGAAATCCAGGTTCTTTAACTAATTTTCCGTTTGTAACCGTTCCCGTGGAGATATTTAAATTCATATTGCAGCTTTCGAGAGCTCCCTTCGATTGGAAGAGGAAGGAAAATCAATATTGTATGATTTCAGATCCGTTAACTAATTATTAACCGATTTTAGTTTCCTAATGTTAGGCAAACAAGTTGTAAATCAGCATATGCATGATGAAAGCGCATTTTTGGTAATTTCATTAGCAAAGTTTAAAATTATCGATCTCATGAGTAATCCAACTCAAAATAGACTAGAGCTTGCACATCTACACTATAACAGAAAGCTTTTTAGTGAACATTTAAAGTAAGTCTCTAGCTATTGTACGCCATTGACCACAATTTTAAAAGTATATAGATTGGTAGCAAACTTTTTATAATGTTGGATGTCAAAAAAACTCTTTGCAAAAATTGTAGATTTGAAGATATATTCAGTGTTCTAGACACAGTTTCCACACTGTATTCATTTCAGTGATTTTAGCGCATTTTCTACCAGATGACCTATATTGGGTTCGTCTGTTGCTGATAAGCATTATGTTTCCAGCACCATTCCCTTTTAATTCCCATTTAATTTAATTTAATTTTAACTGTTTGAATTAAAAGACTCCTACAACAGTACACATAACGGGCGTTCAAAAATGAGTTACAGTCAAGTGACCTTTGGAAGTTCAAGTTAAGTGCGATTTCCCATGTAAACAAAAATTCCAAATGTGACCCGACAGCTACTCATTTTTGATCGTATAGTATTAATACTTAAATACGCAGGAAGGACAGAAAGGAAATTGCCATGGTTTTCCTTTAATCAAAATAATTAGTTGTAATTAAATGTCTTATACGTGGGAATATCATAATAGCGACCGGGGGCGGCTATATAATAATTACTTACACTAATTAATAATGTAAAAACGTAAAGGACGAAAGAATAATGGTTTCAACGTCCCAAGAGGAACTTCTCAGAAACCAAAAGTAATTAATTACTCCGTAGTTTAATAGTTTCCTTTATGGAACGTGATAAATCGGTTAACATGATCTATGTCCTCACTCTTTGTTCGAATTGCTTCTTAGTCTGTCCGTCCTGTCGCCATATTAGCTTTAATCTAAAAGTATATGGAATATCAACTAAAGCTAGTTGAAAATAACATCGTATGTTTGACGACATATCGGCGTTAAATTCGAACAGCGGCAACATTCAGATATCTAAATGTAACCACACGTTGTTCGGGCTTTGTATTTGTTATTTTAGATCTTGTACCATCAATAATGCCTTTGACAGCTGACGGGAAAGCTCCTCTAAAGTAATGTTAGCTCCTCGTACGCTTCAAGGGGATCACGAGCGCTGTCGTTTCATATTGTACCATTCATCATTTATTTTCTGAAAGTTGTGTTCTAGACGGAAACTGTACTTTTTAAATTAAATCTTAAGTCGTCCCCTTTAAACGTAATATATTCCATCAGTGAATGAATTGCTGTTTACTTTATAATGGAGGGTTTCGTGCAATTTTTCACTATTATACTACAATCTCGTTCACATATTCTGTTTACTACATCTGTTGTGAGTGAACATACACGCAAATCGGTTTGTAGTTGTAAATCAAATTGTGAAACATCTTTCTATACCCCCAACGGATCTTTGGTTTTGCAACAGAATATTTGGTGCGCTTTGTATTTCATTGTCCATTGGGAGTTTCCATAACTATTTACTTTTTAACTTTTAATCTTGGTACAGGTGTTCTATTTGCGCCATAGCTTTAGTAGAATTGTAAGTTAGCACCCTGCGGAATATTTCATGAGTCCATTTTGATCAGTACTAAGATTTACTCCTACCTACTTTGATGGAATTTGCTCAACTTGTACCACTTCACTAATTCCTAGTGCGGCGTTTGTAAAATTTTTTCACCTAATAATCTTGGCATTACACAGTTGACATTAATACTACGATTTAAATTCATGTATATGAACTCAACTCAAGTTCATAGATTTATAGTCATTATAAAATGAACATTGTCAGTTTAGTTGTTGAACTATTGCTATAATTACTTCGACAATTGTAATAAAAAGGAAAAACAAAATTTGTTATTAAAATAGAGCTACATGCGAACGCAGGTAGAATGTACAAGAAAGTTGCAACTAAAAATCAACCAATCAAGGGGATACTTAGATTCATCTTTTAGTTTCATCTCCTTTATTAGAACAATTGCTTTTTATTTTGAAGATTTATTCGTTCCTTTAGCATTTTCATTTGTGTGTACTTAAGTAAAATTTTGAATCGCATATTTCTGTTTTATGGCTGTTGCTATCAGCATCAAACTGGAGTACGAAAAAGGAGATCAGGAAAGTAATGAAGAAATCGGATAAAATAAAAGCTGAATTGAAAGAGAACCCGTAGAGAATCATAAATGAAGCATAATTGTTTTAAATTAGTAGGGTTAGACCCAGATGGGTAAAGTTGCACAAAACTGAAAGTAGCAGCAAAAAGATTGATGTGAAAGGAATTTGTTCAGAAGAAGAGATGAAAACATATAGATAGTGTTTTGTAAACCACGTCATTTAAGCCTAACCACAAAAAAATGACGGGACACCCTGTATATGAAAATATTTTAATTTTCAAGTGCAAATCTGGCGGATTTTTTAGGAATAAACACAGAGTTGGTTTGTTTTACTTGAATTTATATTTCCGTATTTGTTTTTCCTTTTAGAATTGTCTGTAACTACGCAGTTTTCGTTTTAATTGTATCGCTTTTGTAAATTATTTAATTCAGGCACATCTGGTCGTTTGCGATAACAAGCTTTATTGTTAGACGAAATCTAATTCACTCACGTCTTCTGGTGCTGATAAGGAAGAATCGGGTGTTTCGAAGGATTGCGCGTTTTATGTAGGCGGAATGAAGACATTTGGCGCGTTCCGTCGTGATTGGCGATTTATTTTAAAATTAATGATGGAGTTCATTTTATGCTGGAAAAGGTGTTTGCTTAATTACTGGAGACAATTGGAAAACGAAACCTTGTATCTGGAAAAGTGTTTCTCTGATTGCAAAAGTGTAATAGGGTTTTCTATTCAGTTTTGTCTCACAATTAAACTCCCATTGTCCTTGTGTTGGAATTTCGTAACAATCCGTATATAGCCCCGCTACATAAGCCATAAGTTTTGTCTTATGCAAACATTAGGATTGTCCAAATAATCACTTGTTGACTATCGAGGATTTGGATGTATTCGAAAGAAATAAATAACGATTCTAAAACCCATTGTCCAAAGTTCACATTTCACTTAAAATACATTAAATTCACTTGTTAGAATCCATGTAATTCGTATTATCGATTTCCTGACTAAATTGGTCCATAATTAACTATTTCAACCAATTATTTAGCTACTTCTTAGTGTAAAATTGCTGTAGTCGGATTGTACACATCTACCCCTTTCTCCTCTAAAGGTTAATATAGTACTTGTCATAAGTCGGAAACCTGCGCTGTACCAAAAGCAGTTGATAGACCATGGTACCGAATTATACGTGTTACAAAATTAGGAAATCTGAGGGCCTGAAACCATTAGGCTATTTTGTCCATACATTTATCTTTTGTTTGGTTACACGAATGCAGGCAATGGTTCTGAGGCATCATATCAACTCTCTATCGTTTGTGACAGCTTTATTGACCTTGTATGCCATTTTATGTTACCCGGTAAGTGTGAACCCGGATGTGGTGAGGGAATTTCAACTCAACCCCTAAAATACCGGTCTAATGTGAACGCACAGCCCGATTTAGTAAAATTTACGTTAGCTGCTCGCATACTTTGGACAAACGTAATTCCAATTACAAATAATTTACGTTACGTATAATTTCGGGCGGCTTAATTTAAATTAATAATAATTAACATTAGTTGGTGCATAATTTTGCATATGCTACAGTTAGTTAGAACAAAGTAATCAACATAAATCAAAATCGAGGCAATCAAACCGCGCGCAAGTTCTGGGAAATATAAAAGCTATCTGGAAATCTTTGTGTTCAATTAATTAATCAATATTAAATGAAAAGATATTACCTTGCAGTATTTTGAAAAATGAACTTTTGAGGTTTTCCAAGACTGACCTTGCTTTCTTTACAAGTGTTTGGTTTTAAAAATAACTAACAAAGACACATAAATTGCATACGCCCTAAACGGGTCGCTCGATATTAGACCCTTTATGGAGATCATATCCACCTAAGAGACCGTTATTCTTGTTCATAAGTATAATAAAAAATTATAATGGATCGCAGACGCATATTACTAATATCGAACACTTAAAAATACTTCCACTATGAATTTAAAAGGGTTTTCCGATTATAAAATATTGTTATTATTGCTTAGTTATTAAACTGGCTCACCTCAATGCTTTAAAACTGAAACCGAATAAAGTTCCACCTTGTAAAACGTCGAAGAGGAAAAAGGATCATTTAAGTACGGTGCAAATCAAATTTGTAAAACTTACAGAAGATAGGGATAATGAGGGATCCAAAATGAAGATGGAGAAATCCAGGTGTAAGAGAGTTTGGGTTAGGAGCTTATTTAATTTCGTTTTTTTTTCAATGAACGGTCATTAAATCTAAACTTAGGTACGTTATTTACAGGGTTCGTTTAGTAAATAAAATGCTTTACTCTTTAGGCTCTTAAAATTTGGGAGAATTACTGCCGTTATTTCAAAAAGCGTTCCGTTGATACATGTTTTTCTGAGTAGTTTAGAGAAAAAAGTATGTTTGATATTGAAATGAGATAGTCGTGTTAGTAAGCCTTTCCTTATTTATTGCGCGGTACCATGTGACAGAAACAATTGTGTTATACTAGCAGATCCGACACGGTCGTTACGATTACTCTGGACCGATCTAAACAAATCAAACTACGTTTAGTCTAAACTATTTATAGACACATCAGGCTGCGCTGTTCGAACTGCGCACAGAGTATACAGTGACATTTATTAAGAAGTAGACAGGGATTTACGTGTATTGTTTTTCCCTATGTCTACTTTTAAATGATAAAACCTCTTATGAAGGGCGTCTAATTTTACACAACCAAAATAACATTTTAAAACAAAAAAGGTAGCTGTCATATCTCATATCAATTAATTTGAATATTACTGCTTTGGCTTCACAGAAAATAAATCTCTTCCGCTCCTTAAACTGTTACCGGCACTATACTAATTTACAATAGCATTTTTTTCTTCAGGTGAATACATCGCACACGACCGAAAATAAAAATACGGAAGCCAAAGCAATAATATCCGAGTTAAATATGACAGCCAGATCTTCATTTGTTTTAAGATGTTATTTCGGTTACATAAAATTAGGCGTCCATCAGAAGATACTTTGTCATTTGAAAGTAGACATAGGGAAAAATAATACACGTAAATCCCTATGTCTTTTATATGCTCTACACGTTGGAAGTCGTTATTACCTGTATCATTCCATCGAATTTATTACGGGCTAAATTTGGAAATAGTAGGTTAAGGTTCGGTCGAACTTTTCCTAAGAAGGAATTTGTTTTTTATGCATGAAAGAATTCTGAAAGAATGAAGTAAGCTCACTCTCATATGGTTGTCAAATTTGGGTGGTGGTGGAACTATTCCTTGTATGGAGATTCAAACTAAGAAAATATTTAAATTCAAAATCTTAATCTTAATATTAATCAACAAACTCGTGCTACGTACCCATTTTAAAATTCCTTAACGAAAGTTCGGCGAAACCACTCACCTCAAAATCTTGTTACAAATTCCTTACTTTTTTAATTACACGGAACGTGTATTAAACTTCTTGCTTATTTCGAAAAGTATATCTTTTTAATTTATACTTTGCGTTTTAGTCTACTTATTAAGATGTTACAGAAGTAATATCCCAAACGTAAGCCTGTGACAGACATCATCATTTTATTTATGTCGGGAACGTTTTCTAACTTTGAAAGTTCTGCCCTTGGTTTAAATTATTCATAGAATTTTAATTTTGCATTAGAAATGAGCGAAGTAAGGGGTATTTCTAATAATGAGTCTTTCTTATTGCATTTAATGGTCGTAATTTCGTTTTATATTCCTACCCAGGGAACACTACTTTTAGATGAGTTAGATCGGAGAATGAGATTAATGCAAATTATAGTTGGTAGTTGTGGATATCAATATTAGAAGCAACGCTCAATAATTAACACTAAGAGAGTGAATGGGATCGACACGATTGTGAAGCTTTAACCCAAACAAAAGATTATCACAATAAATTCAAAGCCTACTGTAGCATTGAAAAATTGTACTTTAATTTAGCTAACTAGGTACTGAAGTGATCCACTTTATATATACTCGTTAATTTATGGATCAAACGAACTTACCTTAAGTGAAGTTCGATCCAAATTATGAGTTGCTCTCGTTGAAATAAATATAAGTGTAGTACCCCCCTATTCTACGCCTAAACCACAACGTTTTAAAGACAAAAAATCCCGTACGCCAACTAACCAGGCGCGCACCCCTAATTCGTCATTCATTTAAAGCTGATGTTGTTGCAATTTGGGCAGGGGATGGGTGGGACATATTTATTTCAACGAGAGCAACTCATAATTTGGATCGAACTTCACTTAAGGTAAGTTCGTTTGATCCATAAATTATAAGTTGCTCTCGTCTCATAAATATAAGTGTAGATCTTGAAAGAAGCAACAACATCTAATCAAAGTATAATAACTTCATCCAAACCTAGGCTACTATAAGCACTTAAATCATAACCGAGCATTCCACAGAAAAAGTAAACTGAATAGTATAAACAATAAACATTCGATGCTTCGCTATTAACTAGATAGGACTGCACTAGCAAAGTCCTGTAATTTGTCAAAAGGCCTTTGATAAAATCGAGCAAAGGTCTCTGACTTTGCCGACCAACCAGCAGTGGTTCTTATGGTATCGATACTAACACCTCTTCCTGCTGCTGCTGATGTTGAAGCATGCCGAGTACTGTGTGCAGTAAACAAATTAGTATCAATCCCGCTAGATTTTAAAACATCTTTAATCCACCTGCTTATTGTCTGGCTCGAGACATTGTGAAAAGGCTTCTTGTGGGCTATAAAAAGTCTTTGCCCAGAAGAGGCCCTAACGACACTAGTCTTATCCAAATATGTTAAAATGGCAGATGCTACACAAATCGGTAGCCTTTCCTTAAAGAACGGAATACGCAACACAGGTTGATAACGATTTTTGGCAGAGGTCTTAATCCTTAAGGGAATCTTAATTTCAATCTTCTCTTCTAAAATCGTTATGTCCTCAACTAGAATGTTAGAAAGCGTTTGAACTCTATGCCCAGTTGCTAATGCCAATAACACCGCTACTTTCTTAGTTAACAAATCTAACGATATTTCCTCATTATTCCATCCGGATAGAAAATCTAAAACTATAGCTGGGTCCCAGATATGACTGTATTTTGGTAAATGAGGTCTAACATTACTAACTCCCTTAAAAAATCTCTTAATAGGTCCGCTTTCACTTAAGTTAAAATTTAAAATGTGCCCCAGGGCAGCCCGATAAGAGTTGAGAGTTCCAAAAGAGGCTCCTCTATCAAACTCGCATGTAAGATACTCTAGAACCTGTCTGGCAGAACTATTAAAAACATCTAGTCCGTTCTTTAAACAAAAAATCCACCAACGTTTCAAGCCACTATCGTATTGTTTTAGTGTGCTTTCCGAAATAGATTTCACACAAATATCCACCGCTGCCATGGGAACATCTTTGCGCTTTAAGGCTTCCCTGATAAGATTCCTACCGCCAGGGAAATCCGTCTCCAAAGCGGGTGTGGTCGCCTATCAAAAGAGAGAAGCCTTCTGTTAGGTTCAAATATTATTAGGGGGCTGTCTAACATAGACTTAAATAACGGAAACCATGGTTGAGCTGGCCAAAGAGGCACCACTACAATACCCTTAGCCTTATCAGCATTAATTTTATTCAGCACTTTTAAAATTAAGGTGAAAGGAGGAAAGGCATAGAACCAAAGGTTTGCCCAGCTTACAGTGAATGCATTTACTTCGCTGGCTTCTGGATCTCTAAACCAAGATATAAACTTATCGCATTTTTTGTTTAATCTAGACGCAAATAGATCAATTACCGGGTAACCAAACGTGTGACAGATTTTTCCAAATGCAAAGGTAGACAGCTCCCATTCAGTTTCTATCGATAGCGCTCTGCGCGATTCTCGATCGGCATCTACGTTTTCAACAGATCTTATATAAGATGCAAAAATAAAGATATTTCTATTCTCGCACCAATGCCAAATCTCCCTAGTTAAACTATTCAGTTTTGGAAATTGAACACTGCCCATCTTATTAATACAAGCAATTGCTGTGGTATTGTCTATGCGACACACAATATTCTTGTTTTTAATATTACTTGCAAAGCATTTTAGGCCAAAGAAAGCAGCCTGTAATTCAAGAAGGTTTATGTGGTAAGATTGCTCTGAGGCTGACCAATGGCCATGTGTTCTCAATCCCTTGCAACATACTCCCCAACCTGTATTTGAAGCATCTGAAAAAATCTCCAAGTCAAATTGTAATTTCTCTAAACTGTTTCCTGAATTTGATAAATTTTTTCGCCACCACTCAAAGTCATCCTTTAGACTAGAGGGAATTTGCATGGTTGCGTCATAATTTTCTCCATGAGAATTTAAAGCTAACAGTTTTACTCTTTCAAAATTCCTAGTGTGAAGCCAACCAAACTTCATGGCCGGGTTTATGGAGACCAACTTTCCTACCAATGTAGCAAACTCACGTATCTTGCAAAAGTTTAAAATAGAGAAATTATTTACCATCTTAAACAGTTTCTCAACTTTTTTATCCGGAATTTTAATAGACATTTCTACAGTATTAATAGTAAATCCCAAAAATTCACAAACCTGTTGAGGAGCCATGCAACTCTTTTCTTTATTTATAATAAATCCCAAAGACTCCAAAAGGGTAGTGGTCTGAGTAACGTTATGCAAACAATTCCTATAGGAATCTCCTAAAAGTAAGAAGTCGTCCAGATAAACCACTGATAAAAGTCCAGCAGTTCTAAGGTGGGAAACAACTGGCTTCATAATCTTAGTAAAAATATATGGAGCACAACTTAAACCAAATGGTAAACAATTAAACTCAAATAAGTCTCCGTTAAATGAAAATCTCAAAAATTTTCTATGACCTCTATCAATTGACAAGAGGAAATAGGCATTCTTCAAATCTAATTTAGCTAGAAAACAATTTTTGCTAACTAATGTCCGGGCAGTCTTGATATCTTCCAGTTTAAAATGATTATAAGCAATAAAGTCATTAAGCTCTTTTAAATTCAATATTAAACGTAAGCTACCGTCTGGTTTCGGGACTAAAAAAATATTTGAGATAAATTGCCCAGAACAACTTGTCACTCGACTAATAGCCCCCAATTTTAAAAGGTCAGCTAAGGCTCTTTGTAGGTTAATAACCTCTGTCTGTGACCAACTAGGTTCCCGTTTTACAAAAAATTGTTGTGGATACTTTAAGAAGGGAATCTTTATTCCCTTAATCCATGACAAAACAGTACCATTCCTAGTAATACTAAGCCAAGAAGAGTAAAATTTCTTTAATCTTCCAGCTGAACGACTTACAGCTAATGCTGCCACGGGCGCTTTGTTACAGGTCTCCTCTGTTGCCTCGTCTGTTGAAGTTGCATTCTTGCTAGGTTTCTCCCCTCCAGAAGGGATTTTGGTCGAGCACTGTAAAAGGGCCGAGTCCGTTGGTGGAAAGGTTGACGGTCCCGCCGAACTCGAGGGAACAGGGACCGACCTCTGGAGTTTTTTGCTTCCCGATACGCAACTGGCGCCTTCGGTTTGGCAGGTCTCAATTCTTGGCTAACCTTCTCCAAATTCTTGGATGCCCTCAATCTCTCGTCCAGATTGATTCCGAACAACCAGTCATCCACCTCGGCATTATGTAGTGTATCCTTAAACTCTTTACTGAGTCCTAGGGCAAGTAACTCTTTTCTGGTGGAAGAGTATGATGAAAAAAGGTCGACCAATAGTTTCCCTGCATCGCTGAGGGATCGCACCAGCTGTAGGTTGGTGTTCCCGTCCTGCTCCAAAAGCAAGGACAGCGCCCTTCCGATTGCAGAAATGCTGCAACCTAATTGTTTCTGAAAACCAAGCAGACGGTTGTCTCGGTTCACTGACGCTACGTTAGTAGCTGCCGCCACTTCCACATTTAATTTTGGGGCTTCTAAAAATTTGCAGTTGGTCGGAGGAGGGTAACGGAGCACACATTCCGTCCGAACGTCTTCACTCAATCTCCGTTTTACGATATCCAGCCAACTCGCAACCAGCTCTTTTCTAATAAAAGAATCGGTCTGATTTTGCTTCTCCGTAACGCCGATAATTTTCAGGATGTCCTTTGATAGGGGCATGTCCTGGACAGTAGTATTACTTTCATTTTCCTCTAGAAACAAAAATCAATAAGAAAAAATTTTCTAAGAAAATCCCTTGTAAGACAAAACAGTCTCAAAATGGGAAAGAAATAGTAAGGAATGTAAGAGTTCTACGGCTCATTTCCACATTAGGATCAACCCAATGAAAAGGCATCTGTTTGTTCGAATAAACAACCCTAGCGCGTCGAATGAATTCGTCGCGCTCTTAAACGCCCTCGCAAAAAATAAGGGAGCCGCACTAACAGTGCGCCTTTCACTGCCCTTCATCCTGACCGAAAACCAGGTAGACAAATATCTACGTTTTTTAACAATACATTCCAAAAATATTACGTAATTACCAAAAAGTGAAAATTCACTTAAACAGTTAAATAGCTAGCTCAATGATATCATTGGCCTAAGAGGAATACCCCTCTTAACCGATCGCAACAATGCGAATTAATTAAATACCTTCCTCGGACGGCTCCTGCTACCGTTAACGCGACAGCAGCATCCTGCATCTTCGTGAAAATCGTCCGTACGGAAATATATATTCCCGTAACTGACCGTGTCCAATTCGGGATTATTCCCGCGGTCAGAAGTGGTGCATTCCAAAATCGGTACGTAATTAGGTACCAAAAGTGAAAATTCACTTGAACAGTTAAACAGTCTGCTCAATGATATCATTGGCCTTAAGAGGAATATTCCTCTACTAAATGATCGCAGCAACGCGAGTGATTAGTGAATTAAATACCTTCTTCAGACGGCTCCTGCTCCGGGAAGGCAGCGGCAGCATCCTCATGAATATCGTCCGCACGGAAATGTATATTTCCGTAATTGACCGTGTCCAATTCGGGAGTATTCCCGCGGTCTGAACTTGTATCAGCCGTATCGCTGATGGTAAGGGAATCCACGCTATCTCGTTTCCTTTGGGTCGAGACACGATCCAACTTTTCAAGTTTCCGCAACAGTCTCCTCCGTTTTCTTTCCATCCTGCTATCAGGACTTCTTTCTCGTCGTTT
Organism: Photinus pyralis; assembly: GCF_008802855.1. NCBI lineage: Eukaryota > Metazoa > Arthropoda > Insecta > Coleoptera > Lampyridae > Photinus > Photinus pyralis. Next base: position 30,292,871 of record NW_022170738.1, on the reverse strand, counting down.
CCCCATTAAAACACAAGAGAAACACAACACGCAGAAGAACACAAAACACGTGTGGTTTAAACCGCACAAATAAGAAGAATGACGAATTAGGGGTGCGCGCCTGGTTAGTTGGCGTACGGGATTTTTTGTCTTTAAAACGTTGTGGTTTAGGCGTAGAATAGGGGGGTACTACACTTATATTTATGAGACGAGAGCAACTTATAATTATAACTGATGTGGTTCGAAAATTTCGAAGTAACTTGCTCAGGCTTAATAAGTTCTTAATGCTGAAAGGATTTATCTTACTAATTACAAGTTTTGTAATAATCCGGTATGTGATAGAACTTCCCCATTTATAGCGTGTAGTAGAGCTAGGCCCCCATAATTCAATAACTTAGTAGAAGAACTTAAAAAAAAGTTGTGTGCGATGTGTTTGTCGGCAACCCGTTGAATTGGGTTTCATGGAAACGTTTTGAAAGTCTGGGAACTGTCTGCGTTAATAAATGACTTTAGGCAGCATCCGTAAACGACTGAGCCAACATATTCAGGAACATTCCAAATAAGTTAATATGTAATTTGTGACATGTGTCTCACAACTACATATTTCGAAATAAGGTGCTTAGTGTTTCGGGCGGAAATTGCGGACCTTACCCTCGTGTAAGTAGGAAAAAAAAAGAGACGTTGGGCCCATTGAACAAAATTCATATGTAGTGAGTGTTGTTAATGTCTTTTATATTAATTAGGTCTCGTTATTTCATATAAGTTGTCATAACAAATTCATTGCAGACATTCCTAAATTAGTCTACATTTCCAACACTTTTTGTTAGGTTTCAAAGGTAATTATGAAAAATAAAAAAAAACATTAAGTGGGAACAGAAAATGACAACTTATGCCTACTGGGAATATAGTATGCAAAGTTTTCATTACAAAGGGCATGAGTATCAAAAAAAGTGCGCTCCGTATTTTCAATAAATGACAAAAATACTATACCAGCGTTTTTAGGGGAATTTTTCGAAAAATTCTACTTATGTGATGGTTTTGTCCGTCTGTCCTCGTATAGCTCGAGAACGACAGCGATGTCAAACCTTCTCCAATCGATTTCTACGAGTTCAAGGATACCTTAATTAAGAGTTTTCAAGAAGGTCGACATTTTTCAAAATCTTAATAAAAAGTTCAGTTAATTTCATCGAAATGTGAGGTTATGCTACTTCATACATCCTCATTCGTAATGGTTTACTATTCTTAAGTTGGTAAAACTGAAAAACCTTGATTAGTTTCAGAAGTGAGTAAATTTCGTGAGGTTATATTAACTTTTTTGACCACTAAATTAAAATATGCTGGATTTAACGTGTATATTAACATTTAATGTAATAAAAGTAGGCCTTACAGAAGAAAAACCTCGTAGAGAGGGTTACATTTTGTCAATTCCGTATCGACCACCTTATACAGCCGACAGGGAAACAGGCACCTCTCGCAACTTCATAGGCAGCCTTTTTCGTATCGACCGCCTTTTCCGTATCAACCGCCAATTCACTTCAACCGCCTTGTACCCCCGCCACGAGAAGGGTAACCTGTCACATCTTTCATAAGCCGTCTTTTTCGCATCGACCGCCTTTTCCGTATCAACCGCCAATTAGAATCGACCTACTTGTATATCCGAGAGGGGAAGGGACACTTCTCGTATCTTCCATGGGCCGCCTTTTCTGCATCGACCGCATTGTAGACTCGAGAGGGGAACAGGCACCTGTCGTATCTTCCATGGGCCGCCTTTTTTGTATGAACCGTATTTTTTGTATCAATTGCAGATTAGCATCAACCATCTTGTACACTCTAATTGGTAAATATTATGATGCATAGATAAAACGCTGCTCATCTATAATAATTTACACATGAATTATGTTAAATTTCGATAATTATTTTATGACTACGAGTTGTTCCTTTTGTATGATGTGATAGTTTGTCCGCCTGCTCCTCTAGTTCGAGAACAAAGAGAGACAGCGCTGTCAAATCTTCGCCGATCGATTTCTACGAAGTTCAAGGATTCAGTGGTTTCAGAAAACGAGTTATATAAATATAAAAATCTTATGCGATTCTTCGTATCTTGTTGCTTTGTTGACCAGCCATAGAAGAAAACCCCTTAATCACCCCGACCCATCTCTACTTTGTCTGAACTAACCCTGCTTATTTAAAGGCAATTTTGTTGCGTGCACTCAAAGTGCATTCAAACTCAAAGATCTCGTGCTTGTAAGATACAGCATCATACCATAAAATGAGCACGTAATGGAAGAACGAAAAGAATTTTTATCTTGCACTATCCAATTTGGGATTAAGTGGAAGTGCTACTGTGAACAATTAAATAATTTTAAAAAGGTCAATTACCCAAAAAACAATGGCATAAAATGGGCATAAAATTGAATAAATAATTCGAAAACCACAAGCGCACAACATTTTGAAATTACCAGCCATGAAAATTAAACAATATACCTAATTAGCGGAATCAAAATAAAAATTTAATTTACTTTACAAATTATTGTAACTAAATTACACCAGCGAGCGAAAGTAGTGGCAGTCGGCAGTAACCTGGATGTGATGTTGGTGGAACGGATGGACGGACGGACGGACTCGAGCACCGCCAGAAGGAAAAAAGCCTTGCTTTTGGCCAGGGTCGGCGGTTTCGAAACGGTCTCGGAGGTGTGTCACAATCGGTAGCCACGGGCGGTTACGTCCAGGGAAAGAACTAAAACAGAATGACGACACACGGACACGATAGTGATTGCCCTAATCGGAACGCAAGCCACAAAATATAAATTAATTAGAGGTAGCTCCTAAAAGAAATAAATAGTTCTTGAACAACACTTTTCGTAACAAAGCGCCTCTAAATACCGGGTGTTCAATAAAGCTGGTAGCGGACACCTATGTACGGTGTGTTAATGAATTCCGGTATGAAAACTGAGTGCTTCGTTACAGCATAGCAATAAATTGAATTGAATAACTGAAAAACTCATCTATAACATACATACTGAAAATAGCACAATATGCACACAACATTATAGCAAAGTTAGACACTGGATATTCAACTGGATGGAGATAGGTGCAGGTAATTATTAAAGAACAAAACTGGCAAAAAGTCCATCAAGATTTTTTATTCCATAATTCTATTCAACAAATGTCAACTTTAATGACGTATCAACATGTAATAAACAATCAAATATACCTACCTATACGGATATTTCGAGGGATATTTTGAAAAGTGTTCCTCTTTATCCCGTTATATGAACGGTGTTGTATAGAAGCGCGACAAATATTTTTTATTTACTTAAGAGGATCCTTGCACGGAGTGCGAATTACAAGAGTATATAAAAGGAGCGACCCTTACTGAAAAATTGATCGCAGTGCATAATGTTGGCCAACTGCCAAGCGGTTTGACGTGCAACATTCGTGCAGTACAGCGTTTAACTTTAAACGGGATTGATGGGGAAGTTGGAGGACCTTTTTTTCCTGAACGTTCATTATTATTCATGTCATAGCCGTTCATCATTGAAACCCAAAAACCATTTTCGTAAGCATTTTCTCCCCGATTGTTCTCCAGGTAAACGTCACAAGTGCTTCTAGGAGCCTCAGATGCTTTTACTTAATAAAGGAATATATTTCCTTTTATTTGTATCGCTTGAATTTTCAACTTTTCTGACTCTGAATGTTGTACTTTCTTGTGACGTGCCTAGTCAAGAAGTCTGGCGGTAATGTGGCAGTCATTCATGAATCGTGTATTTATATGACGGTCTTTACATACAGTGGTATTTTAACGTAATGGCGCCATCGTGTCGCGTGAAACAGGTAACGAAATTTCGAGTAGTTAGGTTAAAAAACGATATAAATAAATGTGCTAAGTATAAATCAATTATGTGGCTTGAACACCCTGTATAACACAAATTGTTGTATAATATTATATTAACGGTTTAAGTAAAGACGATCGATTCATACCATTCGGTTTTATTTAGCAATTCCGTTGCCAATTTAATAACGTGCATTCGTATCACTTCATTAAAATTCTATCTGCCTGCATTCATTATATCAATCATGTTGTCGATTTGCGCGCTTTGATCGTGTAATTTATGTTTCATATTACTACCAACCGTTGCGGTCATGTCAAATTCGAGTAGATTGATTGAATTGTAATGGCCGTTTTTACTTAATTTTGCATTATCTATTACAAAAGGTTCGCAAAGCGCAAAAAAATTGGGGTAGTTTACATCAACCCCATTTAATGATCGCTTATAGACCGTCGGAAATCAAAATTTACAGTAGGTAAATGGCGCAGTTTTGAAACAAATTTTTTTTCTGCTTATGTTAAGGGTGTGTTAAGTAAATTGTTATTTTATATTTATTAAGTTTCTCGAAGTTTATAACGAGGGAGAAATAAATGAAGTGTGTCCGCCAGAAAGCGTTGAGGGTCTTAGAAAATTACACAATAGAATTCATATGCGTCGTATTAAACACTTTTATAAAATAAATCGATTTTGTTTTCTATGCGTTCTGAGCTACCCCCAATCCACATATTAATTGCTAAAAAAAAACTACCTTACCATGCTTCCATTATTTTGTGTAATGTCAATTGTATTATGGTTTTGAAATCCACGACCTACTGGACAATTTTTTTCAATTTCACTGCAAAAATCCGGAAACCATAAGTAGTTTATGGTGACAGAACTTCCTGATTTGGTTTTTCAAATACGATATAAAATTTCGTTGGTCAAGTGGAACAGACTGTGTATCATATACAGTAACACACTGTATATTATATACAGTAACACACTGTATACCATATATACTTGCAATTATAAACATTGGAGTGCAGCGTTTCTACGGTCAATTAGTAGAAGAAAAAATTATCCGACGGAAGGGTTCCAAACTGCAGCTCCACATCAGTTATTCTTGTACAATCTATACCATTGTTGATGTATGGAGGGTATTCCGGCCTTATTGTTGTATCATTAAGAGTAGCTACGGGCCTGAGTTGCCGATCGTATGTGCCATTACGAAGCTTACTCTGATCCATTCGAGCCATGTTTTTCCGTTCCCGAAAACTTTTAAGCACATGGTACACTGTAGATTTGTCAATTTTCAAGGTTTTTTAGAGCTGATCACGTCGCGTCGGGTTCTTGATGCGGGTGTGCAAGAATAAGGATATTTTTCTCCCATTGTTTTTTTTATAACTGGGGTCAATTAAACTGATTTGTGTTGTTGTCCACGTGGGAGACAAATCTGAAGATCAATTAATATGATTTTTCAAAGTTTCGCGCATCGATTCACGGATTAAATTAAATTAATTTAATTATTTCATAGACAATTTAATTAGATTTGATCAATTAATTTATTTTACGCTTTAATTGGCGATAATTAACATCAATTATACAAGATTGTGACGTAAGATTGTAACGCTGTGCTTTGATGACCACCGGGTACATGAACACACGGTATCGAAAAGTGGGACACGTCGTTACGAATAACTGTAGCTTTTGGACCTATGTAGTTCTGTACTAGGAGAAGATAAAAGCAATTGCTTTGATTTCTGGCGTCGTGTTTTAGCCGCCTATAAGGCTATCCAGATATCGTAACTAATTTGACCTTTGTATGTATTATTTGTATATCATCCGACAATCCTCGGCATGGGGAATCAGGGGAAAAATATTTTAGAATTTCAGCCCCGTTAATTAATTAATTTTAGTTTACCAATGTTAAGCGAAAACGAGCATTCAAGCTGCACGGCCGTGCAGTTTATTTCATTATCGTACACCTTTTGCGTTTGACTCATAATTCAATGTAACAATTTGGAAATTTTAATCTGGCCAATTAGGTGAGTAGCATTAATCGTAGTTAATTAATCGTGTTGCAGTAATCTTCTTCTGAATAGATTGTGTCCAGTGTCACTAGAAGCGCGCTTAATTTAATTTAATTTCAAGATAAGCGTTTGATATTTTCATTCCGTTAAGTATAAAGGGTGATTTGTTTTCCTTGTTTCGTTTTCTCGTAGGTTGTAGATACCGTTAAAAATCGATTCAAATCGTTATTTTGTTTGTTATTTGCGACATTTTCAATTCACTATATACGAAATTCCCTCACTAGTAGGCGGGGGGCATTTTCTGACCCGAGGTACCATCTCCAAATGACTTTTGTTTGAAAAGTGATTTTAAAATTTCAGATTCGTGATTTTCATGTTCAAAAACCTCCAGATACCAAATTTCGTCGAAATCACAATTTTTTTGCCCTCATTTAGGAGTGCATCTTTTCATAGTAGGAATTTTCAAAAAATTTTGCAAAAACGGAAAGGACATACCTGAAAACCTATTCAAAGACGCGCCACCAGTCTTTCTAACTTTTATGGTTGCTGAGAAAAAAATTAAAGAAGAAAAGCAATTTTCACCACTTCGTTGGGAGTAGCTCCCAAACGAAACACGTTTACCACCCAATTGTTTTCACATACTTATATGTAACACCCTAGGGTAAGGGGGGAGTTAATGTCAATTTTTCATGTTTCCTTCACGGATGCTGTGCAATATGTTGGCGAGTTCATTTGCTAGAAGTTAGATGATGTTTTCGGTCTGTACCATTTCTTTAGAAATTTTAGAAGGGTTGAAAATATGTTTTCAGATCTTGTAAAATGTTTGAATTTAATTTCATACAGTTCAGGCTACCAAAAAACGCAAAAACGAACGATAAAAATATAATTGACAGGGACAAAAAGATTTTAATTAATTAGAAATTTGATGATGATCCTTGTACCATTGATTCAGAACCTGTTAGTTTTGAGGTTTTAATTTAATTTTGGGAAGATATTTGGAAATTTTTAAACGTTCTGTACTGAATGGGTTCGTTAATTAACCAAAACAATGCCAAAATCTGGATATCAGTTGAGGGTGGATTAATTGCCTTTAATGTCCATGAACCTCGCAGAGCAAGGTTAGCAGAACACAATCAAACATATTGCATAATTAGGTGCTAATTAAGTGCCCTATTCCGGCTCCTTTTTTTAAAATTATTACATGTTTAGCCAGGTTCATATGAACTCAGCAGAACACTACCTCAAAAAACCAAGAAAATTAAAAGTGAACTCACTATAATTAGGTGCTGATTTTTTAAAAAAATTATTACATGTTCTGCCAGGTTCTCAGCAGAACACTACCTTTAAAACCCAAGAGAATGAAAAGTGAACTAACTATAATTAGGTGCTAATTAAGTGACCTATCCTCGAATTAAATGCTCCTTTTTTTTTAAAAATTATTACATGTTCTGCCAGGTTCATATGAACTCAGCAGAACACTACCTTTAAAACCCAAGAAAATAAAAAGTGAACTCACTATAATTAGGTGTTAATTAGGTGCTAATTATGTGCCCTATTCCCGAATTAAATGCTCCTTTTTTTTTTAAATTATTACGTGTTCTGCCAGGTACATATGCACTAATCAGAGCACTACCTCAAAAAACCAAAAAAAAGAAAAAGAGAACTAACTATAATTAGGTGCTAATTAAGTGCCCTATCCCCGAATTAAATGCTCCTCTTTTTTTTAAATTATTACATGTTCTGCCAGGTTCATAATTAAAAAAAGGAGCATTTAATTCGGGAATAGGACACTTAATTAGCACCTAATTATAGTTAGTTAACTTTTCATTTTCTTGGGTTGGTTGGTTTTTTAATTATAGTTAGTTAACTTTTCATTTTCTTGGGTTTTTAAGGTAGTGAGTGAGTTCATATGCACCTGCCAGAACACGTAATAATTTAAAAAAAGGAGCATTTAATTCGAGAATAGGGCATTTAATTAGCACCTAATTAACACCTAATTATAGTTAGTTCACTTTTTATTTTCAAACACTAATAATGTAGCGAATATTCTAGAAATCCGGAAAGACATTCGCCATCAAGGCGCCATCAAGTTGATAAAAATTCACCGATGATAAGGAACGAAAGTGGGTGCGACGTATTCTTTCTATGAATGCCGACTTCGAGAATGTTCCGTAAATTTTCTAGAAACTTTCTGTTTGCTATACAGGGTGGCGCCCAGCGCAACGCAGCATAGGGATTTCAATGGTAATTTCTTTATAGTTAATTACTAGCTCCCCTAATTATTTTCGAGCAAAAGTCTAAATAAGTTTTTTTTAGAGAAAAAAATACTGCATCTGTTCATACTTTTAGGTATAATTTTCCATTTTCGAAAACCGTAGAAATCGACAAAATAAAAAATTACATTTTTATAAATCAGTGATGCTTTGGAATCTTTTAACAAAATACAAGCGCATCGCATCTAAGTTATCGTTATTTGACGTCGAACGATTTTCATATTTAATTCTGTTACAACTATCCGATGCAAGAAAAAGCGGCAATTGGGTAACGTTTTTTTAGAGAATGTATCAGAGAGAATCAGAATACCTACATAATCGAAGAAAAAAAACTGATTTGAAGCAGATTTGTTCCTAAACTTAATTCGGATTTTCCGCTACTGCAGCCAAAACGTTGAATGTATTGTCGTTTTCCTGATGGTTTTGACGGACATTTTGAACGTTATTGCACTTGCAGTTCTTTAACTAATTTATAAACAAGTATAAATTTAATATACGTCAAAGGTAAATAATGAAACGTGATCGCTGTTATTTTAAGTAATTCCAAGGCATATTTGATTTATTGTAAAATGAACCTTTTTATTTTGCCGATTTCTACGGTTTTGAAAAACGGAAAATTATGAGTAATAGCATGAACAGATTCAGTATTTTTTTCTCTAAAAAAAACTTATTTAGACTTTTGCTCTAAAATAGTTAGGGGAGCTAGTAATTGACTATAAAGAAATTACCATTGAAATCCCTATGCTGCGTTGCGCTGGGCACCACCCGGTATAAGCAAATCGAATAGTGTTTTATGGTTCCAACATCGACACTGAATGAATGAGTAGTGATTTCCGCTCGTTTGTTATACATGTTAAAAATGAGAGTACAAGTGAGTGATAAATAATAATCATCTATTATAAATCAATCTATTTAATGACAGTTATGAATTCATTAATAATTTATTAATTGTACATAAATAAATCACTTAATTAAATTTACGTTACAATTATCACCAATTTCAATCTCTAGTATCCTATTTAGGGCAATTAAAAACGGAAATAAAATAAAAAAGTCGTTAAATAAACAAAATTAATATATAGGCTGGTCACTACAAATATGTAGGAATTTTCAACTTTCAACACAAGAAACAGTTGCGACTTTAGACAATTTTGGTTGAAAATAAGTTTTTTTGAGATTACCTAACTATTCACTTTATAATCCAATAAACGAAATAACTCGTTCAAAATTTAATTCCAACGGTTCTTTTGTCTTCTTGTTAAGGAATGCTGGTTTCGGCGTTTATAAATTCCATTTTGTACGAGACGGTTCATCTTTCCACAAAAATGTTACATAAACAGTAACGTTACGTATGTTAAGAAAATTAATACGAAATTTTTTGTTTCTGTGTTTCCTGGGGTTGTCTCGACATCCCTTTTACGAAGGTTCAGCCCTCGACAGCCGCTTTATAAAGAGACTAAAATATCATCGAAGCTTTTTCCCTGCGAGAATCGATCTCGCAACGTATGACAGAATCGATCATCCTTTGTGTCAGTTTTTTTTTAGAAAATTGATATTGTTGGCAGAAACAATACAAATGTTGTATTATTTCGACCACCCTTTCTGAATTATCAAATTGTGTTTTGCTTACATATCAAGCCAGAAAGTGAAAATGACAAGATAACATTATACGTGCAAAACAAGATAAAGCTACATAAAACGTTTTGGTGTTTCAAAAGGTCGATTCATCTTTGTCAGGCTCACAGACCGCAACTGAAATTTTTAAAAAAAGAATCTGGGAGTGTGTGCCTCGTATTTTCATCGGTATTGTTTCCAAATGTTTAATGGGCGCCGAAATTTAGATTGAGTAAGCAACGCGTTTCTGGATATTCAAATTGGCAGTTTCTTTTCACAAGCTCGTGCCCCTCAGTCAGGAAGTCTCCAAAGACGAAATGGACTTGAATGGGGGCAGCAGTGCATTGTGCAGCGTTATTTATGTGTAACAATAGAACAATCCACAAAGTCCCTTAGTGACCAAGACCGTTTGTATTAACCAAGAACAATAAATTAATGCAAGCAGCAGTGTCTATACGTCCAGCAAAATAAAGCGTCGCATTAAAATTGTAAAATTAGATACCTAGTTTTTGATTGTCGCAAATAATTGCTATTCATAAAGGCGCTCGTGAAATAAAACGCATGACCTAAAAATAACGTTTTAGGTAAAACCAAATAACCCCCAGTGAAAATTCATTATTATACGAAAAGCCGTCAAAAGGATCCTCTTTATCTTCGGCACCTCGTAATTTACAAATTTTATGATCCTTTCCGAAGACGGCTACTTCATACATCAGTGGAATACGTATTTCGCCCAAGGTTTGCATAAGTTAAGGATTTATGTATGCAGGCGCATCGGTTTGAATACCAAATCGGTATAATGGTCAGTTTTTGGTGTATACTATGCTCATATACGCGCCCTTCCATTATCATATTTTATTAGGATAAATATAAACATTCGCGCTGTTAAATTAGCATAGCTATAGTGATGGAGAAGGCGTTTCGACTTTAGAAACGTTCACCCCCTTGTTTTCATTACTTAGATCTTTTAATCGTTTTAGGTGTTACTTATCCACGAGTTATTGATAAGGTAGTGTAGTAGAGAATACCCAAAAAATAGATGCTCGAACTACTGCTTCATCATTTAGTTTTATGATTTTTTGTAAACGAGGGAAAACGTTGTATGTAGGTAAGTTTTGTTTGTTTTGCTTGAACGCTTTGCTTTTTCTTCTTTGTAAAATGTAGATTTTTTAAGAGTAGCGTAGGTTTGTAATATCGCATCTCTCTGCTCTTATTCTTTGAACGCTTTGCTTTGCGGGCACTCGTCTCGTAGATGGCAATAACAGTACGAGTAGTAACAAATTAATTAATTACTCAAAATCAAAGCATAATTAAATCCATAAAACCCCCAAAAATCGCATAACAAGAGCGCTAGTCCGTGAATTATTTCCGCTGATTAAAAGCAACACCACAATCAAAACGCAGATCAAATAAATCCGCCAATACCCCCCGGCGTAATCTCCTTCACTACGAGCAACTTGCACCACAAGCATGGTCACTCCTTCGCATCACCGGGAAATCCCTTTACCAACCCCACGGGCTTGCACGACAAAACATGGGCACCGGAGAGATTTCTCCGCACCAAAGTCACGACCTTGGCCCACAAAACGTGGTGGGGGAAGGTGTCGGTCTTGCATCAACCACGATACTGTTTCACAATTTAAGTAGCATCTTTATTTTACACCAAACGATCCTCATCCTCAGCCTTATTTACTAAGGTCCATTCTCCTCCACTAACTAATAGGAACCGTTTTATTTCAAAATACATACCAAGGTTTCATTTACCTTCTTGTATTGAGACGAAGAAATTCAAGAAGGACCAGCCGGAGTAATCCAATACCAGAATTTGGAAATCCCGTCTCTAAATATACAAAAGCGAACATCTTTGAACACTTTGAATGAAAATAATTCAATTTCCATATTTAAAACGGAACTACCGTTGCAATATCCCCAGGTGATGGTAGTTGATGACATTGCATTGTAACGTTTTTATATTCGGTTTAAATTTATATTCCAATTAAGTGATACCCTTGTGTCATCGGTGTATTTCTCGTGCAAGTTCGCCATAGTTAGCTTTGTTGGTAGAGTTTTTCTTGCATTGTTCCTTATTCTTCTGCCAGAGGTCATGCAGATGTAGTTTCTGTAGTTATAAAATTTCCCTTTCTTTGATCTTCTGCGCACACTCTGTACTGAAGAACAAGTTCCATTTCTTTGTAGCGTCCTCGATCGTGTTCGTCTTGCTTTTATTTTTCGGAGGCCATTCGAATATCATCTATCGTGCGTGTATGAACTGGAGAAAAGTCTCCTGACAACCTCTACGCCGCCTGTGGATGAATCTGAATTTAAATTAAAACGTTTAACTTTCGCGCTGTCCTGATTTGCCTCACGTTTCGGGTGCTAAGTAAATAATGCTGTGGCCCCACGTTAGGCTCCAAATAAATAATGGTGTGTGTATTGGTTGGGGTCAAATACACACTCATAAAACACCTGTCCAGCTAGCTCACACAAAGTAAAATTGATCCTCGTACATCTACCACAAAGAAAAATCCCAATATTGACTTAAATTAATAATTTGGGAGACTCAGAGATCTCGATCAACTTCCGAACATTACAAAGGATTAAATACACAAATTTTGATCATACCTGAAATAATTGGCAAAGACATTCTGAAGCACATGAAGAAGAAGAAGAAAGAAAATTATTATATTAAACAAAATTCCTAAAAGAAAGGAGCTTGCAAAGCTTGTTTGGAAAAATTACCCCGCACACAGTCGTTCGTTCTTAAACTTACTTACAGTGTCTAATAATCTGGTCGTTTAAAAATTTGCGATAAACAGGGCGTGCTAACTCCACACACAAACGCTGACAGCTTCTGAACTTCACCTTTATTTAGCACATAAATCTTGATGACTAACGATCATTAACTCGATGAATGAATTGACGAATTACTGGTGACTCTTCAGACGGTACAAACTTTGATGATAAGACAACCTGGACAGAAGGCCTGACGGTGCACGAAACCGCTTTTTGAATTTGACAGATTTTAAAAAAAACGGACAAACCGCTTTAAACTTTTCACTCAACTTTTTAACAACTTCGGTTAACATTCTTCTGTGCAGAAATATTATAAAAAATGACAAACTGAGTCTTCAATGAGCTGGAATAAAAATAGCGTAAAAAAACGTCGCGAAAACTCAGCTACATACAGCCTCTCCTGTTTGCAGTATTAAACGAAACGCCACTTCCATAAGAAAATAAATTCCCTCCTTTCGGTTTTTTAAACTTCGACAGAACGCGTCTTTTCTTACGTATAACTAATGCGCACATCGTTGAAACCTGCAGCATCTCTTCTATCTTCGTTATCTCTTCTAACGGCGACAACAGCGTCCGATAACAGAAATTCTTATCGCAAAGGACCAGATGTGCCTACACACAAACATTTCATGTTTACAGTTAAATAAAGAAACCTAAATAAACAATACACAATTCTAAAAGGAAAAAAAAACACTACAACAATACTCAAATGAAATAACCAATTCTGTGGTTGTTCGTAACTCCCTCCCACAGCGTTACTCTTGGTATAGTGAATAACTTCTAATAAACTTTGATCCAAGGTCGTCAGGAAAAGCAGAGGTCAGAGCTGGGTACTGCTCGCTGCGCTTTTTCCGCTCCTGAGGGTTTTTTTTCGCTCGTGAGCGTTTTTAAACCGCCCTCAAGCGCTTAAGGATTAAGATTTTCTCCGTTCCCGAGCGGTTTTTTTCCGCTTCCGAGCGCTTTTTCCGCTCATGAGCACTTTTCCCGAGCGCTCGCGATAAACCGCTCGAGCACTTTTAGGAGTACTCGGAACTGGCAAGAGGTTTCGCTTTGCAAAATCACTCAATGCTCGCGAGCATTTTTGAGATAATTAGAGCGCTCGTCGCTCGAGCGGTTTTTTTTAGAACGCTCGACCCAGCTCTGGCAGAGGTGGGTCGGAGTGAATAACAGGGTTCTCGTACACTAACAGAAACGAAGCAAACAGGAAATGTAGTAATACTAAATCGAATAGGCACCACTCAGTCCTTTTAAAAGAGAATAGTTCTAAAGGGGAAACAGGTAGAATGTAGAAGGTAAAATCACATGATTGATTTGACAAGATGGCGGTCCAATGGACCTTTCTTGTGTAACATTGAAAAATCGAAAATTCGGCGGTGTCGACAAAGGAATATCGATGTGAATAGCAATAATCACTTAAACAATAATGAAGAAAAGAGTAAGACAGTAGTAAGAAACCTAAAAATCATTATTCAAAGTCAAGGGTAATGAGAAATTGTTGGCACATACCGCAAACGGCATTGGGAAAATATATCCGCAAAAAGCGTCAGCGAAGTATCGAAAGCAAATCACAGGAGGAAACTTCACCAAATCCGTACAGCCACAGCCCGTAACAGGCAGACAAAAAATGTCGCGCAAAAATATACGTTCCTACAAGTAATAATCGAAGCTGTTCTGGTACAAGGAATGCATGCGCACAAAAGTAAAAGAGAATCACGAGTGCGCTCTAGCGACAAACTAAAGAACTAAGGTAATTAAGAATCTACTACAGCAATAACTTACGTCGTAACTAAACGGGTTTACAAAGGAAATATGTAGATGGCGTGAGAATATCAAATTTAAATTAGAATGAAAATCGAAGTTACTTAAATGGAATATCAATTGGTAAGATAAGAACGTTAGACAATGTCGTAAAGCGACTTTTTTAATTGCACTGAATACGTTACGGTAAAGTGGCTTTGTATTTTCAATTTCCAGGCCAATGCTGACCATCTGTTTTTTTGTTACTTACTCCCGAAGAATATCTTGTTATTGGTTTAGCTATAGTTCTACGTTTCCTTTTCATCAATTTGTGTGTGATTAAATGTTTGATCTTATACAATAAATTATAATGTGAGCAGATGAGAAGACTCGACTAGTACATGAATTTCTTTATGCAATTACCAGTGATATTGTTCAGTAATCCTGGTATCAAGACGTAAAAGTTCCAAATTTTTAATCTCATTTAGATGTGTGCAGAGAAAGACAGTAATAACAATTAAAACTGCCACTTTCTGTTTCCTTCCTCCCTCGCCCTACACAGTAAAATCTGTCATGTACCGAATTCACAGAGAAAAAAGAATAATAAAAATTGAGCATCTCGCAACGCAATACAAAAGTAATCTAGCGTCCTATTATTATGAATTTTTTAGACTACGTTCCTATATCCACCGCCACATCTCTTGTATACGATTTATGATGTATCCCGATTTTCAATTTCACAGACGCAATCTTTCTCTTTTAATTTTCCCACGAGATAAAAGCGGATGGCAATGTTATAGCTTTAGTATTATGAATAGTCCACAGACGTAGTAAATAAATATTTAATTAAGCGCGTGCCTATATACGTTATTAAAATAGTCTTGAAATTCAAAATGAAATGAATGCAGCAAGTAGGGGTATATAAATGAGTGTATAATTAGATTTTGTAAATGGTAGATTTACAGTCGCTAAGGCATTCAAGACACACCGTTTCCATTTTTCATTTTACCTGACGTGAATTTTCGAGCAGGTGAAATTTAAGTGCGATTGAAAAACAACTAGCAACGCCGTTTTGAATGTGCCCGCTTTCATTCTGAATATTGAATTGCGCATAGAAAATTGTTGAATGTTAGCCAACAGAGTAATAGTGTTTGCATTTCTTGAGTAATACTACAATGACGGAAATTGAATTTTAAATTTTAACTAAATCAAGATGAGGAATTGTAAAAGAAGATGTGAAATGCGTGTAGGCAAATTAGCGGCAGAAAAATAAAAGAAACCGAGAGGGCGGAAAGCTGAAGAAGCGAGAAGTTTCGCAGTATTAGTAAGTGTAAAAAGTTACCCATCACATCTTATCACTTAGTGGATGTAAATGGAAGTTTCGGTAAGAGATAAAGCATCCCTAAACGGCCATCAGTCTGTGTCGAAGGATCCTTTCATCCACAGTCTTACAGCTTTTGGTTGGTGTATCTGCATGAAGTAAAACGCTCATGAATTATGCACGAAATACAATATGCAACCGGTGGTCATTTTGGGACAAGGCGGATATACCTTTAGAAAGTCTAATGCACTCATTATGTGGATGTACGCCCTCATTTGTGTTTCGTAATTTATTTAAAACTGTCGGTAAACAATGCAACCCCTTTATTTAAGCTGCAGCTTAGGGTCAACTGAAGTATGTATTAAATAGAACGGTCTTATTAAGTTTGCATTAATCCTTACAAATTTACGGACCGCTCCAAGGACCGAGAGTTGGCAAATATTCTAAGGAAATAAAGAGCAATTGCGTTGTTTTGACGTTTTACGACGGTCATAATTTCGCTTTAAAATTACACTGACGTTTGGAACTCCCGGTGCTTTTATGTCATATCTACTTTCAAACGACGAGTAACAAAAGCCGCGTCCAAAGAAAATCGATAACGATGAAAAGAAAGTTAAGAAATTTTAACTTGATGATTGCTGGATACCTTCTTAAAAACGTCACGTTCTCGTTACGGAACGGTGGTATTGCTAATGTGCATTAGAAGGTCCGCCTTGATAAATCGTTACTTTATTATAGGGATAAACTATGGAATATTTAACAGAGCTATTCTCTTTTACGCGCGAATTTCTTGTTTCGGTAAAAGTATCATAAAACATTTATTTGTCTGTAATTTACCGTTACTCCGCAATGAAAATAAATGAGACCCTCGCTCGATTCCACAATAACTCAAAAAAATAATACTGTGATTGTAGACTTAATTGTGAACTATGGACAATTTTTACTATGAAACTAATTTAATTATTTACGTAGTAACAAAAAATTTCAATCAAATCAAAATCTAAGCAACTTTCAGAAATCTAGGGCACCTATAAATATGGCTCCCTTAATTTAATATGGCTATTGGAGATTTCATGCAAAAGAAAGATTAGGATTAACTGAAATTTATTTTCTATTTGCTATCGTGTGCTAATTACTAGAAGTATATTCTTACTCGAGTGCTTTGTTTAAGAGATTTACTTGTTGAATTAGAGTATCACTACTCCAGTCTATTTCAAAGGTTAATGCATATTTTCAGGTTTATGAAATTGACATCGCTTTCGTAGAGCTCTAGGAGTAAGTTGAAGACATTGGGCAAGCCGATGTTAAATTCTATTTTGTTGGGATACGTTACGAAGTTGCACATTTGATTTGTTAATTTATTTAACGCTTATTGTATACATTTGTTTACATTTTGAATGGTTCTTGAATAGAAAAATATCGTGAAGTACTTCTCTTGAATTTAACGTCACGTTGATGCTTTTCTACCAGAACTGTAAGGATAACTCGTAGTTGATCAAAATTTGACTTTTGCTAGTGCAAAGTCATTCGAATTACTGATTCATCTTGACTATTAATTACAGTTTTAATATCCTATTTCCTCCGTGTCAGACGTAAGCATTACTATTTCGCAATATTGTATGTGCAGCGCGATTAACTACTACCTCTTTTATTTGATTTTTGTGTTATGGTCTGTTACAGATTTGCAGAACGCGCCTTTCTGAATTCAGACGGCCGCGGCCGCTACGACCAAAATTCGAAGGTAATTTTTTATTTCGTCGACTCCCTGACATAACGGTTCATTACATACTGGTCTTCGATACAATCGAATTGTATTTATTACATTTGCTTGATATTCACTTAAGGATTATATAGCGGCGTTGTTTTCTACGGAAGACTGTTTTGATATTAATACTTTCTCCGACTACGTGTTGATCCTTTTTTTTACTGTATGTATATTTTATAATAATATTAAGTATATTCAAAAGGATATTATTTAGAGTCGATTGCTACGTATATGTCAATTAATCTTTTATTCCGTAAGGAAATAACATAATTTACAGAATGGAGATCGTTTACGTCTTCATCTCTTCGCTTCTCACTTGTGGTACCTGCAGAACGTATACTTACCGCTACAAGACGGGGGGCACTCCTCACCCTGTATTTTACCAGGCAAATTAGAACGTTTTACACGGCGAAAGATGTAAATTTTTGCAACCGGTTCGTATCGAAATGGGGTGTTTTCGGCATAGTGTTCAGAAAAATACGAAGAACAATGGTGTACAATACTTGTTGAGCCATTTTTTGAAAAAATTGCGTAAGAGGCGCAAAGAATATATTTATGATTGCATCATTACTTACAAAACTATAAACATTGCCGGAAGACAGTGGGGTGAATAAAACAGTGCCGCGAAATTGATCGGAAATCGTTACTCGAGGGTTTTCGCGGTCGCCTAATCCATATCTGCCTTTTAAATTTCCCGGGCATGCTCGGGGAGTGAAACATTAACCGTGCCGAGAAATTGCTCGAAAATCGTTACTAGGGAGTTTTTGTGTGTATTGTATTTCAATTGACATTTTTTTACTCAAAAGTCCCCCCGTCTTCCCTGTATCGCCACACCTGGGCATCTCCGGAGTATTTTAAGGGCAGATCTGAACTCTGCGACCGTGAAACCACGGACTAACGGTTCCCGATAACTTTATCGGCCCACTGTTCCTCCCGGCACCCTTGTGCATTTTCGGGCAATTTCGAGGGGAGATCTGGGCTCCGCGAAAATAGTGATAGTTTTGTTTTGAGTGAGAAATTGTAAATTGGCTGTGAGTACAATGTTACACTTCAGTCACATTACTCCAAAGCAAAAGCGTTATGTGATATTTGCATAGAAGGAATGTACCGTGTGTCCTATTTTGATTGACACTGCAGTCTAACTTATCTGATTTTAAAGATAGAGACTTACAGTTTTCGCTACCCTGTTCCTCTTTTTTGCGAAACTTAATACCACAGACAGAAAGTAACGCAGGAGGACAACAATAAAAACGGGAGGAACACGGGGGAAAACAGGGAAGGGAACGAGACCGAAGGATAGGAACATCGGAAACCAATGGACGTCCGAAGAAGAAGCGATCACCAGAAAGTACAGTTCCCTCTAATCTAAAGCAGATATACCAGTGGCGAAGCTGTGGCCGTACCCGTTCGGATCGGATAACACCCAGTTACCCCCCCCCCCCCCCCCCCCATCCACAAAACCCGCCACATTGTTTGGCGTATGTCGCGGCCCAGCGTGATGGCAGTGGCAATTAATACGAGCGGCAGAGAGTCAAAGAGGCCTAGAAAACGAAATGTTACTTTTGTATTTCGTGTCAAATAAATAATGTTTAAGAGTCGTCTGGGTTCCACTGACTGGTATAACCCTTATTTTTACAGTTTCTAAATAGTAGGCCATGGATTACTGGAGATTTTGTTTTGTTTATTGTATTGTATTGTATAGTAACTAAAGCAGCCAATGGCAATCAGTAAAAACTCCTGACGGTAGAAACAAGTCATTAAAAAAATTTGGAAAATATTCTATAATATACCGTGTGTCTCAGGTTGAACGCACCATTGGCAAACAGAAATAATGTATTTTTTCGCGAAGGATCCACGAGGCCTTTGATATGTATTTGAACTTAGCGTTCCACGTACGTTATTGCGCTTGCCTGATGCTAGGAAGAGATTGGAGTAGTACGTTGAAGGCTAATTCCAAAGGCCTCGTGGATCCTTTGCGAAAAAATACAAAGCCGTTTCCCTTTGGTGAGTTCTACTTGGGACACACTGTATAATTATAAAAATATAGGTTGTGATACATCATTGGAATCAGGAAAACAATACAAATAATTGACGTTAACATATACATGGTGTTGCATTTAAAGATATCCACTTTTGGTCGAATCTCAGAAAACTGCATTAACTGTGAGTAATTTTTGAGATATCTCCTGTTTTTAGGTCGACCGTTTGCAAACGGAGCGTGTTCTATGCAAAAGACACTGTTAGCCTTAATTTTTTTTCTTACAGGATGTTTTTTTTGGATTTCATTTTCTTTCCATAATGTGTGGTCTTGCAATTTTTCATTAAGTGGCAATTTGATCCCAACTCAGGTAGAGTTTTATTTTCTTTTTATCCCAATGTTATTTCCAATTATATTAAAAATTTGAGCGATTGGAATTTACTAAATTTAATTGAGGCCTTCAAGTCTTTCGGTGTTGGGATTTTCTTGTTGTGTCGGAACCCAGCTGTGCCCTGAGGGAGAAAACAAAGTAAATTATGTAAATTGAACTAGCTAGATAAGTGTCTGTTGGGTGGACATAGCAATATGATAGCATATCAAAAAGTCAAACTTTTCGTTTTCATCCTGTATCTCAGAAACAGCGTAGCTAGATTCTGTTTGTTGTATAAAAGTTTCACACAGGGTCGCGAAAACTGCAGGTCTTTATCTTTAAAAACAGCTGAGGTACACCGCAGTCTCAACTAAAATAGGACACACGGTACATGTGCTTACTGGAAAGTAACATACGATACGTTGCGTGGTAACATGACCTGGCTATGTGATTGTAACCACCACACCGGGAAAATGTAGGATTTATTACGCACATTTTTCTATTTTCGTCTTTCCAAAGGGTAAAAATTCAATAAAAATGTAGGTGGTGTGACAAGCACTTGCAATTACTTTTTCTAAGCTCAGCAGCACAAGAGCCAGAAAGGATCCATAGACGAATGACTTGGCCATTACGTTTAACGTCTCGACATGCTTTACAATGGGTTTATTAATGACGGGGAGGCTAAGGAATAAAAGCAAAAGTGCGAAAGTAAGAAGAGAAATGTGCGAAAACACAAACAAAAGGACAAGATGAGGGAAAGTGCATAAAGTTTTTAAGTCATTTCTTCTACATAAAAGGATTAATTTTTAGCATAAGGCGGATTTTTGTGAAAAGGCAATTTACTTTAAGAGTAAAATTCAGAATAACACATTTAAACGCCGAAAATGTGACATGAAAAGGTGATTTAACGATGCAGAAGGATTTCCAAAGTGGCATTGTACGAGTTTGGGGCGTCGTCGCAAAGTTATTTAGCAAAAGGGATCAGCATAAAATAAATCGGGGAATAAAAATGCGACCGGAGTAAATAAAAAATAAGCGCAATAAAGCGAAACTGTCGGTACACCGCATTTAATCAAAGTATATTACAATAAAAAGTAAAAGAAAAACAAAAGAACGTGTCCCACAATAGACGCGCGTACGCCACCAAATTTCGGGACGAGAAAAAGCTTTCGGTCCGAAGAATTGAATCCTGAAAGTGGAGGTCAAACGTTGGGAAAGGGGGGGGAGAACGCGTATTTCAGCAATACGCTGAACGCTACCAACTTACTAATAATTAAGCATCCGCCGCATTTATTATGTATTGCCAACCTCACGGCCATATACGCCTGGCTTATTATTCATACCAACATTATTACTGTTGTAAATAATTCATCCATCCAAATCCTTCCTTTTCTTCTGCATCCCCTCTTCAAAGACGAAAATCCTGTAAAGCAGAACGGACCGCAACTCCCGGTATTATGGGAGAGTTACTTAAAAATGCCTCCTCCCGCTGTGACAATTATTAACAAAGGCTTACTTTACACGAGAATTAGTATAATATCAAATAGGGCACCATCGAAAAGCAATTCTGTTTACGATAGTATTACTTAACCTAATTGAAGAGAATCGAGTTTTAATTGGTCTCTTGTCATAGCAGCCCTAATCTGATAAACTTTCCATATAGTAAATGAGAAATATTGACGCGGCAAAGAAATAAAACTGGCTCTTAAATGGAACGGCACTCTGTCAAAATAAGTTATGGCGTGCGAGGAAACCAGAAAATAATATGGAATAATCAAACCCAGTAAATGTGACACTTGTGCGAGATTATTTGAAAGTAGCTAGGGCGCTCAAGCGTCCCGATGTGAGCCGTTTTTATGTTTAGTTGCAAAAATTATGGGACATCAAACTTAAACGACTTGTAAGGTAATAAGGTGATGTAAATACACGTAGCGACAACCGATTATGGAGTCCATTAAGAAACTTCATTTTTATATTTAATGCTGCCCTTTTCAGAGGGGAAATCGTTGCTCTTTTATACTACGCTGAAATGTGGAACCACTAGAATGGGTATTACAAGTATGAACCGCAAGACGAGGAGGGCTACAAGAAGTTTCCTTTACAGTCAAGTATACAGAGTTTCATTTTATTCATGCCATTACCGGCTTCTTAAATTTGTAACATTTAAACCATTTTCCACAGTTTCTTAGTTTACTTTTGATTTGCTTGTGAGTTGCCACGGACATATTTACAACAAGCGAGATCCCCATCCCTTTACTTCCACATGTTGTAAATCTATACGTATACATTAAAGGTAGCTGATTAAAGAATAAAGTGAATATACTAAAATACGAAATCGCTAAAGAACTGATTTACCAAATTATGCTTTCTACCTGTTCAACAGTTGTGAGTTAGTGAAAAAATTATGTAGAAGATACGACGTCATTAGTAAATAGGTATGGCATGTGTCTTGTAGGACATCCAAACATCATATTGGGGTAAATTGTCCAAATGTTTCACACGATACCGTCTTTTGCACACGAATAAATCTTGGTTTCTTTTATAAGGAGAATTAAATGGGGCGGTATGTTTTTGCAAACTCATTCCGATTAACTCGACGAAATAAATTAGTGCCGATGATTAAAAATGAAATTAGTGTAATGCATAGCGAGGACGGGTGCTTAATTTGAGTGCTCGGGCAATAATATTATAAAAATAAAGTAGAAAAAGAATTGGGGTATTGTTAAAAAAAACTTTGAAAATCCGAATACGCGCACAAAAAGTGCATTAAAGAGATTCGTGAGCGTCTTGAAATGCATAAAGAATCGTACACATGCACTATTTGAATTACTTAGCGTTACGTATATGTAGCCGCATCTAATGATCCGCGAAGTATGAAATATGGATTCATCTCTTCTACATCCTTTTTAGAGATTACGAAACCGCGATCGTTATCCTTTCATTCATTATCGTAGGCTACCGAAATAAGTTCCCATGCTATTACGGCCTTTATAAATTGCTATTGTTCTCCAATTATGGAATATGATGGAAACACTGCTCAGCACTTGGATGTTAACACAATAATGCACTTGCACTAATTATAAATCAAAGTGCACCATGAAATTCCAGTTTCCAATTACAAAACTACAAGCTCTTTTATGCAAGCTACATTGTGAGCATCCGCCTGGTAAAATTTTATTTGAAAATTATTGAACTTACTAGGATAGCTATCTTGATTTCCCCCTAAATAGCTGCGTAATGCCAATCAAATTAGTATGTCTCTGTCCACTCACAACATCATGACATTATGTTGTCAAGCATACACTCTCCTTCGACTTACTTACGACTACTGGTCCATAATTTTACAGTACACAGCGCATTGTTGCGTATAGAAAATAAAGTTATCGTACCGAAGGCAACCAAAATCTGCAGCGAGAGATTTATTCAATCAAGGCATCATTTAATGACGGATTTAAAATTGTGGACACACTACACTGATTTTTTTCAATTTTCATGAAATTTCAATTTTGACGCGTATTGTATTTTTTAAATTTTTATTTTATTTATTGTCCCCCTCTTGTTGTAGTACAGTCGTTTTAGAATATGAGGTTTTTATTAAATTTCTGCCGAAGAAAAAATAACTGAGTCAAAGTCTACTAATTAACATACAGTGCGTTTATCTTACACTGGAACATACGATTATGCATGCAATGGTGTTTCCCTATGTTCCATTAAAAAACGCATCAACCAATAGGATATGTGCGGTTCACAACTATACATACGCGAGTCACAACTGAATCAGCCTTTAATTATTTTAGGTTATGTAGGATAGTAGACTGCAAGTAAATTGCGGACTTGTCGTGCACTGTTGTCAGTTGTGACCTTTGTATAAATTTTGGGGAGAAAAGGGAGGGGACGACTCTAGGACTACCGCAGACAAGATTTTGACGGGTATTTTCAATTTAACAAGGTGTGTGCCAGGTGGGTGTCGCGAATCCACCTAGGAATCCACACTGATGATACAAAAAGAAGCGCATAGAAAGTGCTCAAGAGTTTCTGCGTCGTTATGGAGCAGAGGGCGAGTAGTTTTTAGATTCACGTGTAACTGGAAACGAGAGGTGGGTCCACTAGTTCACGCTAGAGAGTAAGGAACAATCACACTAAAGAATGAATACCACATTCTAGTTCTCCAAGTGTCAACGCATGGAATTTTAATTGCCACCATCCACGGATTTTAACTGTTGTGCTAATTTTATAGTTTACCCAATTCCAAAAAATGTAGGTTTTTTATTCTCCAGCGATCTTAATCACCCCAAATCCTGACCATGACCATTTATTAATCTCTGGCAGTTCGATTCATTAAATTGGGGATTCTGGAATAATTAGTGAACGGATTCGCCTTTTAACTCCATAAGAGAATACAATTGCGTTTTTCTTATCGTAAGTAACCCCTTTTGCATTATCCGTAATTGAAGTTTACCTTTTCTTTAGGCTGTCATCTGTTATACATCAAGTTTCCATCGACGATTGTTGCATCATCTATAATTAGCTCTCTTATTTAGGAGGTATGTACATTTTAGGGTTCCCTTTGATTTCTTTTAGGGTTGTAATTTATGATGCCAGTTTAAGGACTAGTTCAAGTTTTAATGTTAGTTCAAATTCAAATTTAATTCAACTGTAAGGACCAGCTTTAGTTTCGGATACGCTTTACCTACCAGTCTGTCGACGTTCGAGTTCGAAATTGATAACCTTGGATTAAGCTCACCATTTGCCTGCGCGTTCCAACACCTTTGACATATTTTATACCTGCTGATAACGAGCGGCCATTTTTTGGAATTGGGTCACCGGGTCATGAACGAGGTTTGATAGAGAAAATCGATCCTCAAGAAAGAGACAACTTCCTTTACATTTAGCGTATTAGTATTAACTATTTGTGCCTCTTCTGGGTTATATGCTATCACATTCAAGTAATTTCAGTACCTATTTATTATCTTTACGATCTCGGTTAAGTTATGTTTCATATCGCCCCATGCATTTATAGTAATATAGTTGGTATATTGTTTACAAAACAGATGTTCTCATTACATTTTGTAAAATTCTCAAAATAAAACGAGGTTGGCTTTATTTCCACTGTTCAAAACGTGTCTGTGTATCCCGGTACAAAGATTCAAATTTGTGAGTGCTCAATAAGGGCATAATTATAACAAGTTATGATCGAGTTAGTCACGCGAATGGAGACCGCCACTTCTTCCTGAAGCGGTTGGCCGATTAAGTACGGTACCTGTGATAGAAGCTTACTACGATTGTGTACCGAGCTCTGCGGCTTAGGAGGTTTTCTTTTGTTTGCAGGTTTTGGATCCGAGAACTGAGCTCACGTCTTGGCGTCAACGTTTAATTTTATGCAAGGTAAACGTTGACTTCTATGTTAAAATTGGGAGATTTCGATTGCACAGCAAGCTCTTATATTGTGTTTAACCCTGAGCTAGTTGGCCGTTTATGCGACGGGTTTGAGTAAACGCAGCGCGTGTACCTACCTGTTATAAGAGGTACAACAATCGACGCAGCAAGCTGCTTTGAGACACTAACAAAGCTAAACCGGGTTATATACAGAGTGTTTAGAAATTCGCGCACACGGATTTTGGGATGGTGTTGTACAACGAAAATTGAATAAAAAGTTCCTCTACCAGTTTTTGATCAGACCGCCACTTTTTTTTCGACGTGCTGAAGCTTGTTTACTAGCAGACGGCGGACATATTGAACAACTGTTGTAATTACGTACTCGTCATAATTATAGTTTATTTCGAACCTTCTTTTGTTTTTAAAAATGTGTTATTATTATCTTAACCAGTGGCGCAGCGTAGGGGGGCGGAGATTCTTAAAACTGCGGTAGCTTGAAAAATAGCGGTCTGATGGAAAACTGGTAAAGAAACTTTTTGTTCAGTTTTTGTCGTATAACACCATCCCATAGTCCGTGTGCGCCAATTTCGAAACACCCTGTAGAACAAACGGAAGGGTCGGCGGACAAAGGGATTTCGTTTGCCCTCTGGCACCCCCCCCCCCCCCCCTACCGTAACCCACACGAAGACGGATCTCATCGCCAAATTCGAGTGGGAAATAAATGGTCATCTCCCGTACGGTTCTAACTTAGGCCCCAGTAACTACTCTATTTGTTCCCCAGTTGAATCAGCAACAGGGGGAATGAAACTCTCGAGTTGAAGACAGCTGTCCATTCCTAGTTGGCGGAAGAGTGGTACGACGAGGGTATGATAAAGCTTTCGGGAGGATTGTAACGGTAACACGTTGGAAAATAGGCAAAAGTCAAATCTTCCAGAATTTGTAATTGGATTTGAGAGAAAATGATGTGATGACGGACGAACCACACACGTTCGTAAAATTCTTGAAAAAAGCAGAGCGTTACCGCCTTACTACACCATTAGCCTCGTCCTACGGTCCATGAGCGTGGGTAATTTCCTCCAATGGCATCGTTGAAAAATGTAAAACGTGGCGTAGTTTTTTTTGTAAGATGGCGGTCGCTAATTACCGGTTGCATACTGGCGCACACTTCGCTATCACGTGGGGGTCATCGGTTGTAATGAATATACCGGTTAACTTAATTGTTCGATTAATAGTTATTAAGGATCCTCAGATCCTTTATAGTTTTGTATTGTCGTCCGTCCGTCCGTCCGTGTGCGCTCTAACTCTTTTTAAAAGTGGCCGATTGTGTTGAAATTTGGTATACGGGTACGTTGGACATTAAGAACGGACGCTATTGATTTTCAGGAAGCTGGTTCAAAAGGAACAAAAGTTATACGACTTCGAGTGAATCGGGAACAGGAAAAACTGCGAACTCAATATAATAAAAATTAACATATTTCATTCCCTAGGTCATGTATCGAGTTCGGACTTTCGCTAGATTATTCCCTATGACTCTTAGATGTGTAAACAATTCAATATAACTCTTCTCTGTGGTCTCGGTCAAAAGTTTTAGAGCAAAATGTACCCAAAATTATTCTTTACACATGAATTTAGAGTTGTAATTTGTAAAAGCTTTCAAACGCATTATCTTGATGCTGAAAGAGTTGATAACGTGCACGTTTGATAACCGCATGTGTGTGATTCAAAAATGTTAAATTATTTTTCTGAGGCCACATGGATTTTGATCAAAATATGTCAGGCAAAGTAGAGGTGGGTCGGGGTGAAAATGGGGTTCTTCTATACACACACAAATAAGCCAAAAAAAAGGGAAGGAAACAGTAAAAGTAATCCGGATAGGCGCCACTTAGTCTTTGATGAATTTAGAGAGAGAGAAATACTAAAGGGATGAACAAGGCAGACCAAGAGATCCTTGTTCTCGTCTTACTAAACGCAAAGGAATACACAATTATGGGGAAAACAAACAGTATTTGATGTATAAATGCGGGTAGTTTAATAACAAAGATCTCAAAATATCACAAATCTGACACTGTAATATATCGATCTAGTATATCAAACTGGGAATTTAAAATAATCTCTAATAAAACAAATGAGAAGCCAACACGTAGCCTGGGGAAAATATTTATCCAAAAGGCTTCCGCAGAAACAACGGAGCTATAATCATTAAGTGACTTTCAAACAAAGTAATAATCACAACTCGTTAGTATCAACAACCAAAATGTAATCAAACGTTAAAAGGGAAAAACGACGAAAATAACTAAATTTACCTTGAACTCCGGTCGCAACCTTCCGAGCTCAGAGGACGCGAAACTGCAAATCTGAAAACAGTCAGACACAAAAACAAAAAAAATATAAGAAGGGTAGTGATTCGCGTTGCACAATATATCGCATAAGCAATGGTTAACGTAAGACACGAATGGTTATTCTTGTACGTAGAATTGCAATCAATATTAAAAGAATCAAAAATTCAAATGACTTTACAACAAAACAAAATTTGGTTCGACTAAGGGTTGGTTTTCACAATCGGTATGAGATATCAAAAAAATGACATGAAATTTTAAGAGAAAAATACTATAAAAATGTACAAATAAAATAACTGAATCTATCTTCAATGACAAAGCAATCTTATCAATTCAAAAGAAATTACACGAGCAAGTTCTTCAAAACAAAATACATAACGTTAATTAAAAATTTACACAGTACTAACTCCACACGTCTCGTTAATTAAGTACTTGCGTTTCGGAGGAATGAATCGTAGGTCAACGGACTTCGTAAAATTGGGTCAGCAGTTCAAATATCGGTTTCACATGAAATGGCGGTGATTCTTCAGTCGGTAAGGTAGAAATATGTAGAGCGTTTTTGATTGTAATGGCGTCGAAACTTCAATGGAATTCTATTGCACCATATGGAAAATCGGGTATTTGCGTTTCCAAGTCAAAATATCAATGTACAGTCAGGAAGCAATTGGTAAAACCAAAATAATAAGTAAGAAAACTTAGGGAGTACGAAAGTAGCCTAAAATAGATTATTTAAAATAAAAAGATAATGCGTCATAGATAACATACCGCAAAACGGCCTTAAACTTCTAAGATAAATCCGCAGCAATGCGTCATCAGCGAAATTGGAAGTAAGATGATAAGAGAAAACTTCACTAATTTTAGTACAACACCACTAATTAAATCCCAATAAAGGTAGACGAGTATGTCAAGTAAGTGTAATGGCGTGTAGTTCAAATACAAGTCAAGATCGAATCGAGTTCTTCAACAAGGACTGCGCGCGTCGACAGTGAGTGGGAGAAGAATAATCGCGCCAATCAACAGAACACTAGACAAAAGCTTTTTAAAAGAAAACTATATCGCAAATAAAGGATCGGGTTATAATGTGAACACCTAGATGGCATAAGGATTGCTATATAAAGGTAAGAGTTCGCATAATGTTATTCGAGAAGGATTCCACATAGTAATTCAAATATAAGCCAAAGCAAAGATTACACGGTAAAGAAAATAACGTCACAATGCAATGTCCAAATCCGCTGAATTGGGTACGAATTTTTGGGCGGAAAAAAATTTTCCGTGTCAAAGAATCGAACCCGAGCCACCGGGGTGCAAGCCGGTTATTCTAACCACTAGTCTACTGTGGCACACTTTAATCGTGAATGAACTAAGTTTTCACGTAACTCCGCTAACAATTCGACGCTAACCAAGATGGCGCGGTGTGTAATGAGGGAGGTCGGCTTTCAGGTTTTTTCCCAGAGTTGAGTTGAGTTTTTGGAGTCTTTCTAAAATCCCTAAATTATAGTATTTTACATTATTAGCCAGGTAAGTGAGTTTTTACTGGCGATAGGAGAAGTTGACTGGCGAGCCGTTAGGCGAGCCTGTCATCTCCTAGAGCCAGTAAAAACTATTACCTGGCGTATAATGTACAATATTTTATTTGTTACCCATTTGTAAACGTAAATAATTAGTTCTTAAATTGATCTTGAAGAAATGTCTAAAATATCATGTGATCCATGTAACAGAGACTTCGCATTAATTCTGGCCAATGAAATTACTAGATTACTAACTATAAAATTTTTACAGGTCTGCTGTCAGTTTTACAAGTCTGCTGTCAGTTTTACAAGTCAGTAGCGTTTAAACATGACGTTTACCCGTTTGCGTTTTGTCTTGTTAATCAACGTTTACAACTGAGTAACAAATAAAAAAGTTTACTGAACCAAGTACTCAGGGGTGGCTTTCCGCCAGCGCAACTCGTGCGATCGTACAAGTTGTGCAAATTTTCAAAATTATCAAAAAAAGGATGTTATAATAGTTTACGTTAGTTCCGTCAAAAGCTCAGTTTTCATTCTTCTTTCATCTTTCTTCTTGACGACAAATATTAAAAACTGCAAAACAACCCAACGCGCTAAGTGATTCGTAAAGAATCTATCTAGATTTACCTCGCAATAGCTAAACAATGAAAATACCTTGTTAAAATACCAAAAACAGATATAATTAAATTAAAAGCATTGTGGTCTTAATTTTTGTTTAAATTTTTATTTTGCATGTTAAGAAGAGTAATCTAATAAAGTGTATGGTTATATTCAAAAAGCTCGAAACGTAAACGAAACACAGAATCCAATTACGACAGAGCATGAAATTTTTCTTGGCTTTCATTCCGCGCCCACTTCACAAGAAATGATTATTCTAGTTTAATTAAAGTAAGGTAATTATTATTTTCCTTTTGAATGTTGTACCTGCACTAAAAGCGGTTTCGGACATTGTAAGAAAAAAATCAAAGAAAAGTAGGTCGTAATAAACGCAAGTTCCACCGCAAACAGTTTTTATATCAGCAATTTTCTTGAGATATCATCAAACTTAACGGCGATATAAACACTTGGGGCGTGCTGAAAATATATTTTTTTGTTAACTAGTAACAACGCATTCGCGTGCTGCAAGGTGATTGCTTTAAATTGCCTGTACTATTAATTCGAACAAGTCCTAACCAAAGGTGCAACAAGTAATAGGGAATTGTGCTATACAATGTACATTAAGACTGTCTAATAGTCAAGCATAGCATCAGCGGTCGCATTACAGAGATATCGAAGAATGCAAGTGTAAAAAGCATGCAAAGAAGAAAACATGACTCACCTTTAGGCGCCTAAGTATATTCATTCCCCTAAAAATAGAGAAAAAGAAAATTAAAAAATATCTAAATAATATAAAAAGTATACAGAAAGAATGTTATGCATAAGAAACGAGCAAAGTTCATCCAGTAGGTGGCAAATAAGCGTGTTCGTGTTATTTCCAAAAAAAAACAGCACCGAGTCTGCAATCGATTAGTAAGTGATAGAGAAGCTTTAAAAGTGAAAGAGTGGAATAAGAGAATTAGGATACAAATTCACAGTGCACAGTGGTATAGGAAAAGACTCTTTTTGGTCATGAATAAAACACGGCAGTAACATTTTCCAACTATCGCAATTTTCAATATATCAATTGAATATCATAAATGTAATTAATTAACGAATACGTGCGTGTATTACACCAACATGCAGTAATTTATCGTAAAACATTATAATTATGGTCGTGATTTTCCCTTTTGGTAACCTTCTCACTTGCGTACTCTCTAAAATGAAGTTGCCGTCAAATATAGTCTTCAATCAGCCCTAATAAAATCCCATAGCATCTGAAATTAGAAAATTTATAATACACAGTCTTTATCTACAAGAGAAAACACTTCAAACCCCATTGTATGACAATCCTTCCTCAAATGATATTTTTTTCACAGTTTCCGTGGACAGCGCTAAGTCGAAAAGTCATGGGGGCATCGGAATTACGAAAATATTTTTCTTATTTTTGTACGCGAAGCATAAACATTCTAATACATATAATGAATAGACAGTTTCGAATTTAAATTTTTTTACAATAAAATTTGCAAGATTAACCTATCTTTTTCTATTTTAGTTAATAATAATTAATACACCTAAAGTCAGAAAAATTAGCTATTTATGGATAGTACCTAAGATATTTAATTAGTCCCCAAGGGTATTTCATCGCTTAATAACAAATCTCGAAATAAAAAATTGCAAAACTGGCTTCTATCAAATTCCGAATTATTAAAACAAAATGGATTCCTTAAGTAAACTTTTCTCCCGTAAAAAAAATTAATTGCATGTATACCTTTTCGTACGAATTATAGGCTTAAGTTATTAACGATTGTTACCAAGCTAGCAGTGCACTCTCCTGCTTAGGCGGTTGCGTTTTAGCCAAGGAAAAATGGAGTGGTACTGGTCTACTATTGGTTTAAAGAGGACGCCGGTCGCAGAAATTTCGTTGGTTCCGTTTTCTTTAATATAAATAGCGAGGCGCAAAGAGAAAAGTAGGACACGTGTAGTTCGATGTTTCCCAAAAAGACGTGAAATGACTGTCAAAGCGCAATTTAAATGGTTAACAATTGAATCCGGAGACCTCGCAAAATTTATGTTGTTTGTTTAAGTATACAGCTAAATTTTTAGATCAGTAAGTTCTTATTAAAATTGGCGATCTGTATTTTTATGGGTCCCTACTTCCGCGTGCGTCATGACCGGTTCATGGGATCTTTTTTACGTACCCCAAACGGCTCAGTCATAAATTAATCATGATGACTCATAGAGTCGTGTGATGCGCCGAAACTGCAATATTAAACGGCCGCGGGTTTTTTTATGGATTGCTTTTGTGCGCACGTTTCGCGGGACTAAACAAATTAGTTCGTGATTAAAGGTGGTCCTTTTAACTAAATAGCGCGATTTTTAAGCGTGCTAAAAATTCAAAAAGTAGAGTAGGGATTAGTCCGATAGAAATAGGGATATTTTACACGAGTATTACGCAAAGTAGTCATGGTAGACAATAAAAGAAGTCCCGAAAACGGATTAATTACGGCCCGATCTAACGATCCAAGAAGAAGCTTCGTTAACCAAGTTGCTCAGTATCATAAGACCGTTAAAAAAAATTATACGTAAAAAAACTGCGATAAAACGTGCACGAAAATTCATTAGCGGTTAAGGAATACCTTCATTATACGTGTCGTTTGAGCATATGCCGATATGGATTAAAATTTCGTATCTAGAACTATCTAAAAAATTACGAGCGAATGATAGCCCCAACACAACAATAATTGATTAATGAGGTACCTATCTGCAGTTCATTTACCTTCGTTGTAAAACGATGATTTGAATTGTTAACGATAGGAAAATGTTATCTCATTTTCGTGATCAATTTTGTTTTGTTAAATCATTTAGGTGTCAGTTCAGATTGAATTTATTGGGTATTTCGTTTATTTTTTTAAAAGGTTGATGTAATGTAATGTTTCCGTAGAAAATGGGGAATATAATAATTCCGCGTAAAATTTGCCTACGTTACTGAAGATAGCGGCCCTTAGCGAAGTGTTGGTTGGTTTGTCGCGTTGTCAGGCGCAAGTAATGGATGTAAAATTTAGTTTTGTTTAAGGAGAGAAGACACGTTAAATACTGGAGTTAGTGTTGAAAAGGGGCCTTTTGCAAAGTTCGAGGCCGATTTGCGGTTCGGTAAAAGAGGCCTTTTGCCAATTTCGAGGCCGGGTGCTGTCGTGTTTGGTGGCAAAGTTTTACCTTTCTTCGTGTAAACAATCTTGTTATTCGTCATATACAATTCAATACGTGGTAATCAAGAGTTGAACCAAGATCGAGTTAAAGTTTTGAAGAAATCGTACGTAACAGTTTGGGGTAGCAGTCTTCATTGCAGTTATCGCCCACGTAAACGGAATACCATCGATACATAGGCCGTGTGTTTACGTTCAGCCAGTTAATTCAAATTTGAATAAAATCGACGCTTGTGCAACATGAGAATTTAAGAAGAGCAACTTAGTGCGCTACCTTTTGGTTAAGTGCATTGTTTGTTTTCGCAACTAGTGTTCTAATTGAAAACTGTAAGTAGTCTAAGATTTATAGATTTTGTTTAATTGTATTCGAAAGCGTATGCAGGGTATGTTTAAATGGACGCTATTTTAGTCCAATTTTGATAATAAGGATTTTATGTCTTTTTCATTTGTGTGTGTAGAATAAATTTTGTTTGTGTGAAATCATGCGAATTGTGTGTTTATTCGATCCCTTTAACGATCCAGATATATGTCTCATGTTTAATTATAATTAATGCTGTTGATCCGTACGCTAAGTTGACTTCGGGTGTTTTCATAATTTGTATAAGTGATTCTTTTGGAATTTAAGGAATTTAATCGTGGCTATTGTTTCCTTTAGAATCTGGAATTTGAAGTTATATTAAATTTTTTTATTGTGCCGGGATTCGGATGTGTCCTGGGAGAGATTTGAGGGCTAGCAAGGTTTGAGGTTTTTCTGTATGGTTCATTTTGGTCGGGCCGTTACACATAGCATTTTATTGTTTTAAGTTTTTTATTTTTGTTTTGTTTATTTGTTTCTTGTTAAATTGGATGATTAGATACTCCATTTTTCATTATAATTTTGTATATTGCTGTGTAAACAATGGCTGTTTGAAACGTTGAGGTTTAGGTCCAGGCACTTGGGATGATATGTGAGTGGTCTAATTATTAATCAAATGGTCATTACAACTCATGTTAATCAATTTCGTGGGATTATTTACCAATAAACACAAGACGACTTTTTGTATCTGTTTTGATTATTTATTTCATTATAATAGTAAGAGTATGTCTTGGGAATTCTATCTCAATTTCTGTTATCAAATTGTTGCTAATGCATTTGTGGCAGCTCCGATTTGATTTATTAGGTGTTGTTTATTTTATATAAGATTAATGTAAATAGTATAAGATGACTTTGTAATCGAAAACTGTTTTGTTTTCGTAGAAATGTTATAGTTTAGATAAGATAATTCCGAGTGAAAGCTTAAGACATGTCGAAAAAGTCGAGTTATCCCAAGAAAACATAGCGGATAGGAGCGACAACAGAAGATTTGAGAGACACTCATTTATTTGATGCTTTTACCCCATCAACAGATACGTTGCGTTCAGTCATTCCATTTTCCCTTTGGGAGTATCCTCTAGCACGTTTCCGAGATTGAAAGTTCTGGTTTCATCGTTTGATAAATCTCATAAACTCACTCAAGCTTAAGCTTTCGCTAATTAGATATTAAGACAAAGCTTCGCGACGTTTTCACAATGAAATTGACCATTAAGTAACAATCTTGGCACTTTTTGATTTTTTGCAGCAAATAGGTCATAAAACAAATAGATTTTCACTTTTCACCAAAGTACCTATCCTAAGATACCCACATTACTATGGACTGCCAGTGAAACATCGATGACCTTAGCCTTTGGCCCTGTGAGTCATATGATCGCGCTCAAAATACCGAAAACAATGAACCCGTTTTTCAGTAATTGCGGACACGGCTAGACATGGCGAAATTATAAGGTTCTACTAAATTGATGCTTGAACATACTGAGATTAGTATTTTCGGTTGTAATAGTCCGTATTACGGAAATTACAACCGAATTACGTACGACCTCCGTCCATTTAAAACCCAAAGCGTCGTACCTAGGTTGATAGTTTTGACATTTGTGGATAATTATGACTTCCAAACGTACATGATCTATTCTAAATTTTTTTCATTACGCACGGGTGTAGGCAATGGGTCATACGTTATGACCTCATTTTCAGGGAGGTCATAGAAAAAGGAAAATGGAAAGCAAGGATTTTGAAGGTTGTGGAGCTGCAATGTGTCAGAAAAAAAACGAAATAATGCGGTGTACCTTCTCATTTAAAATTTAATACAATCAAACAGTGCTGAGCCGGTACAGCGTTTTCTATTTAAATCGCTGCTGCCACTTCTTCGCAAGTAAAGAGCATCTCGTCTCTGATGCACCTGAATTCACAAACTTCGGCGGTTCCAGTCCAGACAGCCTCGCCTATTCCAGTACAGTCACATGGAGGCTCTTGGTCACCGGGATCGCAAAGATCCTGTGCAGTTGTATTGCAAAATCTTGCCAAGGTGATGAGGACAACGATGATGTATTTCATCTCGATAACAGATTATAATCGTCTTCAAGGGCCCTTTTCAATACAGAATTACTCGTAAGGTAAATTTATACTTACTTGCTCTTTGGTGTTGGAAGAACTTTACAATGATGGCACTATCCAAATTCTGTGCTTATATACAGATTGTTAGGCCAAAAAAACCTTGGTTCATTTAAAAACTTTCCCTACTGCAATTAATACTTAATTAAATAAAAATAGGATGAATATTTATGGTTGACTTTGACTCATAGCAAATTGGGCAATTATGATGTTTTCTTCCCTCATTTGCACATTTACTGCTGTATTGTTATCACTAACGAGACTCAAAGCCTGTAAAATCTGTAGCTGATGGTTAGCATCTTTTAGTTAGAAAAAAATTAAACATGCTCGATCAGTCAAATTTTGGTGCATATATCTGTAATGGACGGGTTCACAAATCAGAAAAGTCGGTGCAACTGCGGAAGAAAGTCAAGACACCTGAGAGAACTAAGGACTCCCAATAAACCAAAGGAGCTGGGAAGCACACAAAAGCCAAATGCTTCATTGCTTATTATAGAGAAACTTGCCTTTTGCGGATAGAACAGAAAGCATAAGAAATTAACGAATCCGAAGCAAATGAAGATGATGTGAGACAAGGGAACCAGAAGAAGCTGAGAAAGCCAATGCACTCTAGGAGACCAAAGGAATTAGTGATAAGAGGAAATAAAGACCAAGGGCAAGAATGTCATAGAATCTACTGTAACCGAGAAACTTGAAGAATGTGCAGAAGCCAAAGAATTCGGGACAGCTTAAGGGCCGATTGCACAAATTGATTCGGGTTTAATCCTGATCCTGGTGTGATTGGTTAAAGCCTTTGACACTACCGAATCAGGGTATAAACACATCCACGATGGAGCCAATCAAATGCTTTAACTCGAATAAAAAATAATCGCCTGGTAATGCCTCATTTTTTTTGTAAAACTGGAACTAAGGGACTTGTTGACGCAAAATAGTTTTAAGGATTCGAGGTAATCGCTAAGAAATTCGTAGGAATCAACGGAGTTTAAATAAGCTAAATTCCAAGACGACGTTCTGCAATTAAAGCTCTCACCACGTCTATTAAAAGAGCTTTAGTAAAAATCCCTCTTTCCCTATCGCTTCGTATCGGGGAAAACATAAGAACAAAAAATCGTACCAGCCGACGTTCTCACCCTGAATAGACCATAATGAATCGTCGCCATGAAGTGTATCAGTACAAGATAGAAACATTCAGTGCTCTCTCTCGTGCCAGTCCCTGTAATGTGAGTTTGCATGACGCCAGACGATTCTGCATTATTCAGACAATTATCTTGAGCAAAGTGTGCACGCTGTCTTTGTTAAAAATGTTTGTTGTACAATCCCAATGTTCATAATTCATTGTTTCTGTTAGATTTATTTGTTTGCACTCCTGATTCTGAACGGCAAATGTAACTAATGTTGCCAATATTCTGCTGTGGCCCCACATTGGGCGCCAAATAAATAATACTGTGGCCCCATGTTGGGCGCTAAATAAAAAATGCTGTGTTGAATAGTAAAATCAAAATTTAAACTTAGTTGGTCCTAGTTCTGGCATCTGCCACAAAGATCCCAATATTGACCTAAATTAATGATTGGGTCACTCCGTAGCCTCCATCCTCCCGAAAATTCTAGACAATTTTGCATTAACACCTGACACAATTCTTGGACACGAGATGAAAAATCTGACATGAAATCTCTATCCGGGTCGCACAAAGGATTCGAATAAATACACAATTAATTGATTGACAATGACAAACATTTTTTCTGAACAACATGAAATGAAAAACTAAAACAAAATTCCTGAAATAAAAAGAATCTTACAAAGCTTGTTTTTGCATGGTACCCGGTACACAGGCGGGATAATTAAAATAAGAAAATCTCAAAATTACTTAGTTTTTTTTCTTTTTAATAATGGTCGTCGTTTGCAATAAACTGGTGCACTAACTCAACACAAAAGCAGACAGCTTGAGAACTTCACTTTTATGTACCACAAACTTGATGATAAACGAACTGGCACGATGATAAAAATGATCGGTGGTTATACGAACGGTTTAAGGCTGACCCGACAGGCTGAATTTGGAACGCCTACAATGGTTTCCTAGCAGTCCAAATGCTACGTAACTAATAAATGCACCCAACCAATTTTCAAAATTGTAAGAGTATAGAAACCTAGAACCATCCTTTGTTTATACATTGATTCCAAAAAAAATTAATGTACTCATAAATGGCTGAGTATAATTAGACTTCTTTGTAAACGCAAAATATTGTGAAATGCATTATAAACATACGGTTGACGTTGAGCTGTCGGATCAGCCTTAAGCTTCTTACTTTGATAAATATAGAGACCCTTGCCAGATGGCTTCACAGTGCATTAAATTGATTGTTTTTTTAACTTCGCCTGACTAGAAACATGCTTTAAACTTTTCATACAAATATCATGAAAATGACGAACTTCGTCTTCAATCGATCAGATCGGGGGGACAGTCCGAATAAATAACGTAAAGAGACGTATACTCTTATCCAACCGTCGCGAACCGGCCCCGTTTTTTCCTTGTCTGTAGCATTTAACGAAACACCAGCTCCACAAAAAAAAACAAATCCCTTCCAATATTTGATAAAGCCAGCTATAAAGGAACGTGCTCACACTTACTCCGAAAATAACACGCACAAACGTTGTCCATCTGTATCTTTGGTTACCAGCACTAAAATAAAAATGTACGCAAATTGACCAGATGTTTCTTACATTTTAACACACAATTACACATTTTGCAATTAAATACAATAAATCCAAATAAACAGTATGTAACTGCAAACAATTCAAGTAAAATGAACCAACTCTGTGTTTATTCGTAAACAACCCCCTCCCTCGATTCACTTAAACAAATTGAAATAATCTCATATACAGGGTGTCCCGTCATCATTTACGGAGTTTAGACGTTGTTTACATAACAATATGCTCACATGTTTCACTTAGCGAATTGCACTGCAGCTTTGTTTGCTTACTAGTTCATCCAAAAAGTGTTAAGATCTCAAGTTCTC
Source organism: Photinus pyralis (assembly GCF_008802855.1). Classification (NCBI taxonomy): domain Eukaryota; kingdom Metazoa; phylum Arthropoda; class Insecta; order Coleoptera; family Lampyridae; genus Photinus; species Photinus pyralis. The sequence continues at coordinate 30,254,721 of NW_022170738.1, read as the reverse complement.
AAACTAAATTTAAAGGGTAAGAAACGCAACATTCGATAATGCGTCGACCATTAAAATGATCATACTCTAACGTGACTGATGTCCATTTTACGCAAGTCTCATCAAGATTTCTCTTGTCGATTGTTGCCCCGGCCCGGAGCATCGTACGCAGGATACTTCAAAAAATGATATACAATGATTATTTATAATACCATACCCAACAATCCTAACTAAATGGAGATAAGAATGAATAAGATCTGAGAATTTGGCGAAATTAATTATATAATCGAAGTCATAGCCAGAAGGGCTTAGGTTTGTAAGGATCTACAACACAAGAAACCCCAAAGGAATAAAAAAAACAAAGGCATTCTCGAAAGTAATGATATAAAAAATAAATGCTTCATTTTTGCGAAGTGAGATTGTGATCGTGAGAGAGGTTTCCATTTCCACGTACCTACAATTCGATTGTTGAACGTAATTATAAAAACGCACCCTTTTAGTAACAATTTTGTGTTTTTCATTACCGAAAATAACGTTACAGTAATAAAGTCATCTTTAACTGGATATTTCTCGTTTTCGTGCACATTTTCTAACCTAACTTGACGACATGAAAAGCACCAGTCAATTTTCAGTTACGCATCGTCGAGCGACTACTGTGTATGAAAAAGCATTTAAAATGTAAATTTCAAAATTTGAATTTTTATTACCTCCTTCCTTTTATTTCGATCCTGAAATCGTTGTGTAAATGTACTATTATTTTTGTTTAATACGTTATAAAATTTTACTTGTCCGTCTCTTCTCCATATCGCCACCTTAGAAATTACGCATTTGAATAATTTCTGTTGGACGAATTACGTTATACGAAAACGCGATTATCGAATTTTTAATTCGCGCTCGTTAGATGGCCGGACTAAAGCCGTAATTCAATTTGCATTCCGTGCAAACAAGTTTTCGTCCTGATGGACCAAACCCAACTTTTATACGACTTCCATCCTGGAAAATTAATTTTAATACCGATTATGTATTTTTCTACTTCTTCTCTTTCTTCTTTCAGCATACCTACTTAGTTTTTCAATTCTCTTTGAAAATATAAGCAACGTTATTTATATAATTCAAATGTCAATTGTCTACAGTACTTGTTTTCGACGGTTTATAAAGAATCCGCTCTTCGTTCCTTTTTAATAATTTAGTAAGCTCAAACATCAAAGCAGTCACTTAAGAGAGAGTGGACTCTTTATGCTTTGCTCTTAAACATCATTTTACCTTATTTATTATTAGCTATTATTTTACATATTTGTATTTATACATAAATTACTTTCATTTCTAATACTCATTTTACAGTAGCTTCACGACTAAACTATAAATATCTGATTGATACAGAAAGACAATTTTCACCTCTATCACTAAGTTTCAATAATAAAAAATTGAAATCCGAACCAATTAAGACAGTCCTTTTATATTTGTCCACCTGTTGTCAATATCAACTTTCATGTATCATATTTTGATATAAATAATTTTATAATTAACAACATCCACCTTTCGGCGTCGATTAAAGAGCAGTCGACGCTAATTTAGTGCTCTTACAACGCACTTTACTACACTTTTTCACCGCCCATGGAGATAGTAATTTCTATGCATTGATCAGTCTCTAATTTCCAAATGAATTAGTCTCTTTTTATTTCTGTAAGAAGACCGACGGTTGCAGAATGTCTCATTGGATTTTTTAATAGTGCTGATAACATTAGCATGAAATAAGGTACCTTGAATTTTTTTGCCGATGATGTGTAGGTGCGACTTGCAAGTAAGTAAGGAAACGGAAAATTAATTAATGCGTCTTGAGCTGTCGTAGAGCTCAGTGCAATCTCAGTAAGCGTAATTTTTATTTCGCGGTAGAGCCTTGGTGTAGCTCATGTGTCTATTATTTCCAAGGTTGTTTTGTCAACATCCTCTTCTATATCTATGAATTACTACTAGTGTGGGCTGTTTATAGTCCAGCGGTCTCTTAATCCGTCCTACGAAGCAGTGCAGGGGTCACTCTGTAGCTCTTCCTGGGGAGTAGGCGAGTTGGTTAAGGCGCAGCAGGAGGGCTGGTACTATGTCGTGTTGATTTGTATGCTGAGAATGATTTCACTCTTCAGGTCACCCTCGCCAGGCAATCACGTAGTCATTCTGCGTGTGAATTTAATTTATTGCCCTACAGGCCCAATTACAGGACAATTCTAGTATCAATAGTACCCCTGACTAGTTGGGCATGGCACTGTGGTGGCTCCGGAATGGTTGGCGCCTCTCAGTACATCGGCCGTGTCTGAGTGGTTGTCCGTGTAGGAACCATCCTTTCGTCTGAGGCTAGCTGGGGTATAATATGAACCTTTTATTACAATTTTATTTAGGAGGGATGCAGAGGTGGTGGATGCTATAGAGCTGCAAAAACTCTTCCATGCCTATCTTTGACGCCTCTTGTATAGCCTTAGGTTTACCTTATGGGCCTCCCAATCGGCTATAGCTTGGTTCCTTAATTCAACCTTGGCGAAGGCGACGATTTACAGCGACAAGAACGACGAAACTTTCACAGTGATGCACAAATTAAGATTCGGCGAAATGCCATGGTGCTTATTAACAGCCATATTCATTGTTGACGATTGCATAACGGCCTTTGCTAGTCGAATGTTGTTCGACTTGTACGCGTATTCAGTTCATGCGATACCCTAGGCGTCGTGCACCTCGAAGTACGGCCTGGTTCACTAGGCAGCTCACAATACTTAACAAGAACGTTCAATACCAAAATCCGTAACGACGTGAGCCGCCCGGCAACCTACTCTGAATTCTTCACTCTAGAAAACCACCACGAGCAAACTTACAGGTCATAAACCTTTTCTCACCGCTCGACGTGAAAACTATCGTGACTTAACCCGAATTACCTCCCGATTTACTGCCAATGACCTAATTCCTACTAACTTTATTTTCCAATTCACGACTCGTACAACCTTCTCCACCAAGAAAACTATTTTTGCTAGCCAGTTAGATACATTCTTAAGCTGTCAATCATAGTCCGGTCATCAATCTTTCGGGATAGAGGAGCTTTTAAGATGTTACTATCACTAAACTTGGCGTGTCCGAGTGTATCTCGCAAAATTGCCAAGAAACATTTTTCACGAACTCACCCGGTATGAGAAAGGTGCTACATATTTTAGGAGTACATTGGCTCTTAAAACAATTTTTCGATTTATACGTAGTGCTTGATCATGAATACTACCTTGATTAGGTACGTGACATTAAATGCATATTCGCTAATCACTCTAATTTTTCATCATTCGTTTTTTGATAGGCGTTTCAATACAAAAAAAATCTATAACTGCTGACAGCCGACCTTCATTTCATAATGAAATTTGGTTTTACGACCACGAAATCGTACATAGTGGGTGTACATAATTAGAAATATGGTTTTGTAATTGTTTTTTTTACAATCATCTCATTTACACTAAAAAACAGTTAAAATGCAAATTAACGTAAGATTTGATTCGTAAAACTATTCAAACGCACTTGTACTACTTGAATGGAGGTTAAAATAAAGTTACGTAGGGTGCATTTCCATCCATCAAGTTAATCGAAAGCTCAAATTGATGGTAATATGCAAAAACGGCATTTATGTATAATAACGGCAGCACTGATTGTTTCCGGTTTGCGAAATTACTATTTCCTCTTTCAACGCGTATATTCCGTACGAATTTTCGACAGTTCACGTTCCCCGTTCCGTATTATTTTTTCCCTTCGGTTAATACGGTTTATGCTCCTCAAAAAGCGAAATTCATTAGCGTTCAGATATACTAAAATGATTTGCGGAGACAGAATATGTCAGTTTCCGTTGTCCTGGGACTGTCCCATGTTGAAAATTTAATTCTGTCCCCGTAAACAAACCATAATGCCTGTACAATTGTGATGTTAATTGAATAGGGCGTAAAAATGTAATTTTCTCTCGATTTTATACCCGCATGACATTTCCCGTATGGGTTTGCGTTTTAAATGTGCGGTAGGTATGCACAAATGAAATTGAAACAATGAATTTAAACCGCCATTTCGTGCATTTCATAATAATAATCCTTTATTATTTTCATTTTTAAAAGCCACGCGCCAATTTGCAAGCGCTTAAATTTCACCTACTCATGATCCTTGAACACTTAAGCACTAAACTTCCATTTTCACAGTTGGAACTGATTAATCAACTAAAAATTAGCAATATAACAGCGTTATCGTAGCAGATAGGCTGGATATACAAATTATTCTAGAATGCTCCTCTGAATGAGTCACGCTTAGAAATTGTCTCGGAAATTGTTTATACTGCGACAGCGACTGCTTACATGATGGTCTCATGGTTCAAAACCGAATGCCCTAATTCTATTCCTCGTAGACTAATCCCTACTCCTCTTTTTAAATTCTGAAGCACGTCTTTAATAAATGAACGAATCGGATTCGTTTCTTTACCCCAATCAAATGCGTATAAAGGCCGTCCATCAAAAACCCACGGCCATTTAATATTGACAATTCAGCGCTTCGCACGAACCCCGCATATCATTCTGCGCCATCGCGATTTAGCCGTTTTGGGCACGTAAAACCCATTAAGATTGTATTAGCGCCTGTTGACGCCCGTTCAATTGTCGCCAGCAATTTTCTGAAGTCATTAGCCGGTCATGAGATACACGGAAATCAGTGACCCATAAAGGAGTCCCGCTACGCCCTGTGTGTATGTTTGAACGTTTGAAATAGACACAGAATTGGAAAAAATTATTGAATTGTCATATTAATGTTACTTTTTAATTGTAAATTTCGTCGGTAACGTTTAATTAATTTGATTATATTTGTTGTATTTAGTTGGTATGATAAATTTAAAACGGGTAACTTGGGGAACATATTTAATCGCAATTTTTGGTTTAATAACGATGTCGAACTTGTTAGCTGTCGTTTTTGCTTAAATAGGAAGAATTTTTTTTTTTTATTTATTATCCCTCTCTTGTTCTGGGCCCTCAACAGGTTTGCACCCAGTTACAGAGTGACCCGCATAATGCTTTTTTTAGAGGTGCCTCTGCAGAAGGTCTTAAGTTGTTCGATACTACTCCGGTATTTACCTTACGAATTAGGAAAACTGCATGAAAACCTAATTCGGAGTAGCCGACAGAATACTCGAAACTGGTCTAAGGTAATTCCCATCTCTGCCACAGATGAAAAAATTCACCTCAACCCAGGTTCGAACACCCGACCTTCGGATTTATACCCCAACGCTCTACCATTGAACCACAAAGAATGAACAGTAAACGAAGCTGTCTTGGATTATTATGAAAGAGCGATTCGGAAGAAGCTCCACCTACCAGGGAGCTGGCTGAATTGGCAGAGTAATGTCGAAATAGTGAGTTCCTTCTTGTGGTTGACTGTAATGCAAACGCACACCATGTTGCGTGGGGCAGTACGGACACGAACTCGAGGGGCGATCACCTTCTGGAGCACTTGCAAACAACTGATTTGAATGTTTTGAATCAGAGCGCAGCCCCTACCTTCGTCACAGCGCGGAGGCAGGAGGTTATCGATCTGACGTTGGGCTCCTTTTCAATAGCTCACAAGATCAAGAGTCGTCGTAGCTGCCTGGGTGGTTACCGAGAGATCTCCGAGATGGGCTTATTTAAGAATGCAGGACCGGACGGGATATTCTCGGCTCTTCTGCAGAAGGGCCTGAAGCTCCTGCTCATACATTTGTTGCATTGCTTTAAAGCCTCCTTGGTTTTAGGGTATATCCTCGAAAGCTGGAGTTGTGTACCTTATCTAAGCCGAGTCGTGCCAAATATGACATAGCGAAGGATTACAATCTCATTAGCTTATCATCGTTGCTTCTAAAAATGGTGGAGGAGCTGGTTGATAAAGAATACTGATCCTTAGGCCACTACATCCATTCCAAAATGCTTACAAGGCTGGTATGTCCACGGAGATGGCTCTACTCAGCCTCGTGTGCAGGTTGGAGAAGGGAATGTCTGCTGCGGGGTAACACTTGGAGCGTTTCTAGATATCGAGGGTGCGTTAAACAACATGACGTTCGATTCAAATAGTGAGGCCGCTGAAGGATATTGTTGGGTCAAGCAGAGTCGTTATATAATCATGAGCTCATCGGTTACTAGGTCTCCACTGCTGTGGTGAGTAGTACTAGACGGGACGGAGTGTATACACGGGGATACGCGTATGATCTCGCGATCGTCATAACTGGAAAGTTTCCAAACACCGTGAAAGTGCTCATGAGCAGGTGGATAGGTGCTGCTGTGGCTATGGCCTTTCCGTTAACCCGGAAAAGATCAAAGTTGTTCAATTTACGAATAGAAGGAGAGCGAATCTTTATGGCCTCACTCAACTGGGTCTGACCAGGCAAGTGAAATACTTGGGAGTCATTGACTTCCGCCTCACCTGGAAAGGGTACATTGAGCGAATAAGCAAAAAGGCCACTGCATGTCTATGGGAATGTAGAAGGGCTTTCGGTTGTACATGGTATATTGGATTAACACGGTAGTGTAAGCGTAATCGTTAGGTGAATATCAAGCAAATGTAATAATTACAATTCGATTGTATCGAAAACCAGTATGTAATCCAACGTCAATCAAGGGGTCGACGAAATAAAAAGTTACCTTTAATTCTGGTCGTAGCGGCCGTTTGAATTCAGAATGGCGCGTTCAGCCTGTTCTGTAACATAAAACAACACAACAAACAAATAAAAGGGGTAGTGAATAGCGCGCCACACAAAATATTGCCTAAGTAATGCTAACGTTTGACACGGGGGCAAACGAATATAAAAACTGTAATTAATACTCAATAAGAATCAATAAATCGAATGACTATACACTCGCAAAAGCAAAATTTTGAGTCATCTACGGATTTCTTGCACAAATTCGGCTATACAAGCATAAACGTGACGTTAATTTCAAGAAAAATACTATATGATGCACAAATAATCAAATTTCTATTGGTCCAATCGATTCAAAACATAACCAAGATAATATGAGCCAATACTTAGGAGGAAAACAAATAATGTAACTAAAACATGTAGATATCGGCTTCTGACAGAGTCGCGGTAACTTTAAAAACGTATAGCAAAAGTAGCTAATATCGGTAAACCAAGTAATATGAAGGACGAAATGTAGTTAAACTAAACAAATGAATTCTCGGAGTCACACAAAAGTAATCGAAGGTACTGTAGCTCAAATCGGGTCCCGATAAGTAGATCCTTCAGCAACGACACAAGTAGTGTAATTAAAGTCAAGCAATTTACACGAGTAATGTTCTCCAAATAGTTCTCCATGTAATTAAGCCACAGGCAATGTATCATGTGATTACTTTTACTGAAATGGCGGTGAAATTCGGTAATGAAGAAACTCATCCATAGCTTTCGTCCAAATCAATCTTGTTAAAATGGCGGGCCGTGGTAAAAATTGCGGTCTTCCACGTACTGCGTATGTCGTAAGGAAAGTGCAGGTAGGTCAACGTAAAGGTAATGCAAAAGAAACAACGATAAGAACTTAAAAGAAAACTCACAAACTTGAGTATTGAGTGATGGTAAAGCCCTCGGTATTGTTTAAATGTAATGCAGATCCGTAAAAACGATTCAATGGAGCCACCACAGAGATCAGAAGAAAGAGAGAAACCGACTCCAAAGATAATATGGTAAAGCCTAAACACTAATCTCATTAAAGCTAAGACAAAGTCAATAAAGCAACATCTGCATGTAATCAAGGCGAAAGCACACCGAAGGGAAAGAAATGCAACTGTGAGAGCAAGATAAACTTAAAGAAGGAATAGAATAAGTGCCGAAAGATACAAAGCGTGCACTCTAGCAACAAAACAAAGAACTATCGTATAAAAAACCTCTAACACTAAAATAACCGTATGGATATAAATAAGAGCAAGAATACTAAATTTGAATTACGAGCGAAAAGAACGTAACAAACTCATGGCAAGAAGGGATGTAATCTGTGCTATTTTACTAAGACCAAAGAGTATAAAAGTCACTCCCCCGGACAGGGAGCAGCGGTTGAACTCAGATTGCCCGTTTCTCAAACCTGAGGGGCTCGTGTGGTTTACAGACGGGTCCCTAACAGAAAGGGCATAGGTATACAGTGCGATCAATAATGAGTTGCTGCGCCGCTTCAATAAATTATGACGTTAGTAATCATTTGCCGCAACAGGCGTGGTGCACCAATACTAAAACAACCTTAAACTTTAAACCAAAGTAAACTTTTGACGTTTAACCATATTTAATCAAATAACAAATTACTACAAAAATTGAAACGATTTTATTTCTTTTACAACTCGTTAATATTGAAGTAATTGCGTAAATTACATGCACATTATAACAACTGTTCCAAGTGCTCGCCACCATTATTAAGACAGGGATCCACTCTTTTCTTCATGTTTTCGAAGACGAAATGTAACTACAGTTGCGTAATGTTTCAAACGGCAGCTTTTATACCTGCTCGTAATTCGGCAATGGTGTGTAAACGGTTCCGAATACGTTGCAATCTCGTAAATTTGCATTAAACCAATTGCATACAATAATTTAGACGGCTTTGTAAATCTGGACGATGAGTTCTTGTACCACGGTTACTTTAAAGGATAAAAGTACAATTTTCTCCAGATAGTAGTGCGACACGTTCCGTATGAGATACCCGTTTGTCGTAGCGGCTTTTTCAGAATTTGCTCAAAAGGTTTCTCGAAACTCCTGTATACACAAACGTATCGAGTACTGCCAAACTCAATTTTCGTCTTTAGTCCCATTACGGAAACAAGACTGCAAATGCATCTTATTCTCTTCTAAAGGCATGTCGGAGTAAACCTATTACCTTTTACACGCTACAACTAAAAAAACGTTTGTTTATAATTTATAAGTAATTTACCCACCTTGTAAATATTCGAAAGAAACTGAGAGTCTTGAAAAAAGTTGTTTTGAAATGGACGAAAGTAATAAGAAAAGAATCACAAATCGGAATTATAGGTTATGTTTTTGTTTTGTATTGGTACACATATACCTGGTTGCGGCAAATGATTACTAATGTGATATTTTATAAGAGCGGCGCAGCATATGATTATTGATCTCCCTGTATATGGTGCTTGATCGCTGACATCAGCTTCTCTCTTGGCCAGCATCCCACTGCGTATCAGGCAGAGATGTTAGCCATCATGACCTGTGCAGAGGAGAACTTCCGTAGAGGTTACCGTCAATAAGCATATCTACATATGCAGTGAGAGTCAGGCGACGCGGCGCTAAGAGCCATGTCAGCAGACAGGTTTCGATTGCAGGCGAACTCTCGCCTAATATGGTAAGCTCGATGTTGGTGCCAGCTCACTGCAATAGGGGGCAACGGAAGGGCAGACGAGCTGGTTCGTGAAAACAATGATGAGGTCTTCGTCGGTCCCGAGCCTACTCTAGGAATTGTTCCCTCCGTTGTTAGGGTCAGGATTAAAGACTGGGTAACTAGTCCAGTGGCAACAAGCAACCGGACTCAGACAGTCAGGGTCTTTTTAACAGAGCCCATTGGCAAATATGGGTCTTCTAAGCTTCTAAAACCGAATAGAAGCCACATTAGGAAGTTTACCGGTGTCCTTACGGGGCACCGGATGATCATCTATCACCTGCCTAATAGTGGACTTGTAGGAGAGCCCACGTGCAGGTTCTGTGACGAGGTAGATGAAACTACCGAGCATGTGAGCACCTTGATTAGAAATGGACATCAGCTCTTTGGCGACATCTATCTGGAACCGGAGAGGCTGAAGCAACTAACGATAAACAGGATCGTATCCTTTGAGAGGAACGGGCTCTGAACCTAGTTGCAAAAGAAAGGCCTTAGACACAATGGGCCAGAGCTAAGTCTCATTATTTGACCAATTTCAGAGTAACCAAAGAGAGGGAGAAATTCCTGATAAATACCTACATCAATTTCCAGATGGATATTTCAGTCCTCAGAGATATCTGCAATTTCCTAGATAGATATAAAAATCTCTTCCAGAAATATCTGGCAATTCTTAATAAATTCGCCGGAAGATCTGTAGTTAAAAAAATTACAACGTGGCACTTGATGAGTACCGACAGAAGTGACTGCTTCTTATTGTTGAAGTTAGAAGTTTACCCCTCGCCTCAAATTTCCGCTTACCGCTAAACTGCGTGTCCATAAATACAAAAAGTGGTTGCATAACTTTAATGAACGTCTTGTCCTGCGCGTTTGGGGGTCCAGTCCGCGTCGTCGTCCGTTACAATCGGGAAGCGGAGGCCTTGCCAACTTTCTATCGTTAGACTGTTACAAATGTGACAAACTAATACGTATAATTAACAATCATTTTAAACTCATTTTATTCCCTCCGAAACTATTAAATACTAAATAAGTAGATAGTCACTTTGAAAGACGATGAGTAACCCAAATAAATATATGTATATGTATACACTTGAAGCATTTCGTGAAAGATGAGATGAATTTACTTCCGTGCAAAACGTATACAGTCCTACCGAGCGATAAGAAGTAGTCAGCTCAATAACTTGCATAACCTTTCTACCAGTTCTACCCTTCAGAGATCCTAGACTTTCGAGCCGATCATAACTTATCAGATAAAATTTCGGTTTCGTGACGTTGCGATGGGTCTTTTCTGATGAAATCTCGGTTCTCCGGCACAAGATAAAATATGTGATTCCAAAAAAAAAAAACAGTAGTACATCTCTCATGGAAATTCGTGCATGTATTTGATCCTCGACTGTTCTCTTGAAAAAAACTGCTACGAACTTACGGTCGGACAAAAAAGGCCACTTTCCAAATCAAACAGCAAACTTTCCTTGTTGTTGCAACAAAACGAAATTAATACCCGTATAATAATACACCTTGAGGAATTAAGCGACGGTAGTGGTTTTGTTTTGCTTTCAGTGGATTATTTTAAGTCGTCTGCAAGTTCCTGAAAGTAAATATTTAAGTGAGCGTATATATATGCAACGAAAATGTAGAGGATTTTAGTCGGTAGGTTAGCACAGCAACGGTGTGTGGTTTTATACATATACAATGTTAATATATATCCCTGCTTTCAGGCTTTACCCTGTTTTTGGATTACCTTACTTCACCTTTATCCCAAAACTCATCTCGCGCAATAAATCCCAAAACTAACACTAACAACAAAAAAGATTTAAAATAATATCGCCGGTTTTGTTTTTCTTCTATGGGGGCGAATTATTAGGGGTGAGTATAAACGGATTCGAGCGATTTAATTTAAACGCTTACTGCAAATATTTACATATTTATTCCGCGAATTTGCTTACAGATCACTACATCCGCATTAAGGCGCAGCACCGATCAATCACTACTGCAGGTCGGAGCATAGTTTCAATTTATGCCTGGAATTAAATGAAAAGAGAATTTTATGAAGGGGTAAGTTCCTAGCGAAATCGGCTGCATTTGCTAATTAAACCCGATAAGTTGCAGAATATAATTTTTCCCATGGAACTAAACACCTGGTAGCCGCAGTAAGCGCCGAATAAAAGTTAAAATCAAAATGTTAATATAACAGTAGCGGGTGGATGAATTCGAATCGGAATTATTTATTCATCTATTTCTGCTGAAACAATAGACTATGAATATGCATCGTTTACCAATTAATCGTAACATAATTGGTCGATATTAACTGCTACGTAATCAAGCTCTTTGTACAATTTGAATTACGCGCTACAAATTTGCTTTTACAGTTTAATCAATTTTCTAAGATTTATAATTCTATCGATTGTTATAACGTTACATTTCCAAAGACAATTCGTTCCCGAAGCCCCAAGATTAAGAAATTACAATTACCGCGCTGAAAAGTTCTAACTAATGCATTTGTCTTCGAAAATTCCGTAAAGTGCTGGGACATTGAGTTTCGGTTATTTCTAATTCTGCACGTTTCAGAATTGTGTGTGTGAGGGGGGGGGGGGGGGGGGAGGCTTGTTTTGCTCTACTAAAAGCTGCAACTTCGTAAGAGTGCGGAATCACATTCCACGCCGTTTCTTTTGTTGTATCTATTGACTATTGGTTGAATCTAATGCTTACGTTTCTGTGTGGAGTTAATGAATTTGTTATGAATATCATAAATTTTCAATTTTCAATACGTACCTATTTTTTATATTATTTTATTTTATAGCATATGTTAAATTGACATTTTAATAGGTTTGAATAAGTAGGCTAAGCCGTTCTTTAACCGTAAGGATAGATAAAGTGATCACTTTAACAGTTAGGGTAGATAAAGTGAAACAAATGATTGTGCATTCTAATCACATCTGTCATTCTTATTTCAAATGCCCGATATATGACGTTCAGAACCATTGAACTATAATAATTAAACTGGAACGCGCACTGCCGCTCTCTGCCATAGAAGCGTAGCGCGCCGAGAGAGATAGTACAATGAGGATTACTGTCCCTGTCACTCATTGGGAAACTGATCATTAATACAGGGTGGGCCATTAGTGTGTGGGTGGAAGATTGTGGGTGTATTAACGCGCATACTTAAAATTCATTGTGGAGGAATGTTGAAGGACTAGGTTATAATCTAAAAATATTTTCAACGAAATTGCAATTGTTATACAGGGTGATTTATATCAAAGTTGCATTTTTTAAAGGGAACCGCCTGTATATATTATTTATTTCGATTCCTTGGTCAATTTTAGTGTGACTTTGTGTATTACACATGATATCTAAAATGAGTAGTTTAGCCGCAATTCGTCGTTTTTTCAAAAAGTAAATGTCCAGTAAAAATTGAATATCGCAGTTATCATAAAACTTAGAAGGCCGTGAGTTTGCAGTGGCAATAATCATGAAATGTACTAACGTACGCTGAACAGCTAAAGTTAAACTTTTTTTTGTGTTAAAAGAAATCACTCCGTCAATTTTCAAAATTTCAATCAAAGGTAACTTGATTTTTTTAAGTGGAACTACCAAGTTTTTTTTTATCGCATCAAATGTAGGATTTTATTACCTTTTTAACAATAGAAGCATGTTGATATTTATTTTTTACATATTTTTTGTAATTCAACAATTTCTAATAATTGACAGTGTTTTTCGATTTCCAAAGCCTCTCAGTAATTAATAGGCCGTTATAAATTATAAACAATTGAATTTATAAAAAATTTACTCCAAATAAAATAAAACAAAAACTTTAAAAAATCAAAATAAAAAGTTTAAATGAAATAAGAGAAAAATAATTATTTCAATAAATGTTCAAGACCACACCTCCCAGGAAATTGTTGATTCAGCCATTCTTTAACGTTTATAGCGAAATGAGGTAGGACACCATCGTGCTGAAACCACATTTCTTCTACGATGTGCACCAGAACATTTTCAAGAAGAGCAAAAAATAGAGTAATTAAAAATTTAAAGTATAAAGAGCACCGTTTAAAATATGTTATTCAAATTCCATTTTTCTAACACAACAATCAACAACAGAATTGTAAATGCTAATAAACTAAACTGATAGATGCTATTCATTTTATTTTGTGGTAATGTTTTATACTCGGTTTTATAATATCGCTTTCGTGGCGTACTATTCAAATTGGTTTATTTATAAGTTCAGGCATTGGTTTAAATGCAAATTCATTATTTTATCTTTTAAAATGGGATACGACAAACAAGATTTTTTGTTTTGTTGGGGGTAAATATTTTATCATTTGAATTGGTCTTAATTTTTAACGGCCTACTGAGTACTGAGGGGCTTTAAAAATCGCAAAAACACTGAATTATTAGAAATTGTTGAATTACAAAAAATAGGTAAGAGATACATACCGATATGCTTATATCGTTAGAAAGGTAATAAAATTTTACATTTCATGCAATAAAAAAATTTCGTAGTTCCATTTAAAAAAATCAAGTTACCTCTGATTGAAATTTTGAAAATTGACGGAGTGATTTCTTTTAACACAAAAAAAAGTTTAACTTTAGCTGTTCAGCGTATGTTAGTACATTTCATGATTAGTGCCACTGCAAAGTCACGGCCTTCTAAGTTTTATGATAACTGTGATATTTAATTTTTACTGGACATCTACTTTTTGAAAAATTGACGAATTGCGGTTAAACTACTCATTTTAGATATCATGTGTAATACAGTCACACTAAAATTTAAAAAAATGCAACTTTGATATAAAACACCCTGTATAACAATTGCAATTTCGGTGAAAATATTTTTACATTGTAGTCTTAAGGGTCCTTCAACATTCCCCCACAATGAATTTTAAATATGTGCGTTAATAAACCCACAATCGTCCATCCACACACTAATGGCCCACCCTGCATAAATTCAAAACATATCAAATAGGCTGCTCTATGCATGCGCGAGAGTAGGACAGAGATCCCCTTTGTGGCCCTCTCGCCCTCGCTTGCTATTGACTGTAAATTAAATTCAGAATTGTCAGAAGCCTATTGCTTCTGCTATAAAATAAAATTTTGTATTATACACGACGATAAAGGGAAACTAACCATCTCGTGAAATCCCTGAATTGGTCATGGACTACAATGAGTATCTCAACACCATGTCAACGGCGGCTCCGGTGAGCCCGCACGAGACAACTGCCCAATAGGAGACAAGCCAATGGGTAACAAGTGTATAAGGTCCAGAGAGACCGTGGTGGAACCAACCACCAACATGCCGTCACAAGCGGTAACGACACTTGGAGGGCGAGGATCTCAAGAAATACCTCCCCTACTCAGCCTCAGCCCTCAGTTGGAAATTCCCAAAACCTAGGATGTCTTCCAAGAAGCCCACGAGGATTTGCTGGTAAGCGGCGAATTACCTAAGACGTAAGAGGTCCACTACGAAACTGCAAAGGAAGCACTTCACCGCATCATATTATTGCTATATGAAAAAGAATCACGAGAAAGAAAGGAAGGGTTCCGCTCCCATGGATACAGATCCGACTACGCGACATGGGCCAGTTTCGATGACCTGTTCCACAAAATGGTTCACTCCAACAGGAGATGAACCGCCGTGGAAACATTTGAAGACAAATTTAAGTTGCAGTCGGAATTCAGTCACTGAATCTGCCCTCTAATGTGTACAACGAAAAGGCCGAGTTAGCCTTGGAATCGACTTAAATCAGGAGCTACCACTATTCGTCAGATTGATGAATCACCACTTTTAACCCTGGACGTACCTACAACTCCCGACATCACTGTTCGGTTTGCGGATACTGCCGAAGTTGGTCGAAGGCAGCAAAACTATAGCTCAGCCCAATATCGCTAGATCGAATTGCACGGAAAGAGCCTCAGTTATTTCTACCTCGAACGACACTTCCACCGCGGTTGGGAAACGCCTAAGCGACCAGGTTACCAAAACCTCGACCGTTCTGCACCACACATGCTAGCCCAGGTTATCCAGCTCGAAAACCTGGCTCGCGCACTGTACAAGCAACTTGTCGTAATTTCCACTGAGCTGGCAGGAATCGGACACAACCAGCAAATCGCAGATCTGCGAAGGTTGATTTCTGTATCGTCGGCGTTCCCCAGCAATAACATTTCCTGATAACCGATTCCCTGGCCACTGCATCCATTGGGACAGGTAACAACGCCAAACGACACATTAAGCCCGTTCAGTGGAACGACGTCCAGCAAGAGCAAGGGACTGCAACGTCTGCCTCCACGGTCCACCACATTCGGCTTCAAGGAACCACCTTTCTGCCACCTTACCGATATCCTTTAGAGAAAAAGCATACCGTTGGCCAGAAAGTCGAAGGTATTTATTTATTTATTATCCCTCTCTTGTTCTGGGCCCTCAACAGGCTTGCGCCCAATGTGACCCGCATAATGCTTTTTAGAGGTGCCTCTGCAGAAGGTCTTAAGTTGTTCTATACTATGCGATCAAAAATGAGTTGCTGTCGAGTCGCCTTTGAAATTTTTGTTTACATGGAAAATCGTATGTAACTTGAACTTCCAAAGGCGACTCGACAGCAACTCATTTTTGATCGCCCGTTACTACTCCGGTATTTACCTTACGAATTAGGAAAACTGCAGGAAAACCTAATTCGGAGTCAGAATGCTCGAAACTGTTCTAAGGTAATTTCCATCTCTGCTCCAAATGAAAAATTCACCTCAACCCTGGTTCGAACACCCGATCTGAAAGGAAAGACCATGAGACCGCAACCCTCCCGCTTACAAACGTCATCCTTCATTTGAAATCCGGGTACTCCTGGTCTCGCCATAGTCAAGATCTCTCATCGCGGAGCGAGCAACCAATTTCGAGTTATGCCGTTTGGATTGCAGAACGACCCTGAGATTTTCCAAAGGCTAATAATCCCGAAGGTGCTGCTTGGACTAATAAGCAGATGCGCCCTAAAATCTTGGAAAGAGCAACTCGAGCACTTAAGGCTTGTGCATCGTATGCGTCTCGTTTCTAAAAAATGTCACCTGGTAGTAGTAAGCTAAATAATCGGAAGCCCACAAGCCCACTCTTTGGACTCTACTTCTACAAGAATTCAAATTCAAAGCCCTCCAAGCGAAAACGCACTGCCAGGCATCCAGAGGTCGAAGAAACCGTCCGGGGCGCATCCAAGGTGTATTGTTTCCAGAAAATGAAGGCAAACGCCCTTAGTTACTTTCCTAGGGCGATTATAGACGACAACGGGGTCCAGTTGAGGGTCATCACTTGTGACGCCGTGCTACGCAAATGCGGTTAAATACACTGAACGACATCCATCTTCCTCTTCCACCTCCAGGACAACCCAGCGGAATGATGAAACCGGTAAGAGAAGAAAGAGCTCCCCGCGCACCTGACCGATCGAAGCCCAGAAGCATGGACCAGCTTCCGATCCATCATACGAGATTAAAGGCCACCCCAGCTGACGTAGGTTTCACGTCTGTGACGGCTCAACTGCTACTGCTGCGTGATGTGCGGGCCCCCTCCTTTTAAATTGGAAACGCTTTAAGATGTCAATTTCAAATTCGGATAGGCTAAGGCTAAGTCAGGTATCCTATTGACATAAAATTGACAATCCTTACCTCTAAGATGACGACCTGGCGATGATACCTCATTGTGAACGTCCCTTTATCCGCAGTGCACCTCCCGAGTTTCAAATCTACACTATTGAGATAAACTATGGATAAAAAACCTTCAAAATGAGATATCACATCACCCTTTCTATTAAAAAAAATTTAAAATGGCACAGTCGCCATCTTGGAATATATTTGTGTCAAGGCGTAGTACCTAGTACATTCTACTCCAAAATTTCAAAACGATATCTCAAACCGGCTGAAATTTAGAAGGTGCAAGGGGGGAGGTCCGTGCTATATTTGCGTCACGAATGTGAAATGTGACTTGTTTAACGTGCCCATCAGAAAAACTTCATAATACTACAGGGGGGGATATTGGCTCGCTTCCTGCATTTGCTTTCCCGTAGAAACCGCTACCGAATCCGATTATTTTACTTAGAAAACCAATTCATCTCACTTACCGCCGGAAACTATAGCAATCTACAGAAATCAAGTAGGTATTTGTTCCCAATTTTAAGGCAGATGATAATGATTCGTTAGCGTTTGCCGTTTGTGCGTAATTACCTAGCGTTAGTGCTAAAAAACTATTAATTACAACATTTTTTTAATTCAGACGGTGTTCTCCCCAACTCCTTGTGGTAAGGTAATTTATTGTAGTGTAAGGGAAGGTCATATGACGCACATTCAAATTTCATCCTACTTAATGCAAAAATCTCAATTCCTGAGGGAAATTCTCGGTAATTGCATTTTCCTTTATAAATACCCTTCTCCAACATGTCGTTTTTGGGATATTCGCACGTAAAGTTTTGATACCACTAATGCTCGGTCCCTTGCAATTACCAGGCGCTTCAAGTACCTTCCTCCCACACCCCGTTGTCCAAATATGATGAATTATATATATAGACCTCTCGATAAGAAGCCGAATAGAAGGGTAGTGCTTGGTAATAATACACCTTTTTGTTTAAGCGCTCCTCACAGGTCTCCAAGGGCTATAAAGCAGAGCAATAGATCTGGGGGAGTCGTCCTCCTTCTTTGAAGGATACCTATAAGGTGTAGGCTACCAATTGCAAATAATTTTAGACCTCTAGGACAACTCCCCTAGAAGTAGTTCAAAACCGAAATGTGTCCGGACGGACCGACAACACGCAAAATGTAATTTTTTTAATTCGGACTTTCTTTTAAACCTAAAATTTTGTATTTTAAGAAAAAACACGTAATTTATTTTTGCGACTTATTAGTTGAGAAAAGAGGAAGAAGAGGTCTCACCTCCTCTATAAATTAATTCCAGAAATATTGTTATGACAAGTGAAAGTATCTGTGTATGCTCAGTGCATTGTTACCATATTTGGGTTTGAATTTTGCTCGTTACACGGAATTTTCTTTGACATGTACCAGAGTGATGTTTATTTGATAAAGATTAAATAACGTTAACTAATTTCGGTCAAAGAAGCATTCTGGTGGTTACGTCATCTCAATTTTACGTAGTTTGAAAGCAACAAAAGCGAGAGATTTAGAAAATCGAAGCCCAATATCTTATTTCATCAAGACAAGGACCGTCTCCGGCGACCCCCCACGTATTATCTGTAATTATTGCTAATGGTTTTCGAACACCAATTTCTTAGATTTCTATTTCGGGAAAACGCCCTTTTACATCGTCGCTCTGGCAATTTTTCTTTACATTAAGATCATCAACAATGGTAGATATAAATAATTCAAAGTTTCCACAATAAGCCCTTAACATTTTAAAGATTTGGATTTATCAATCACGCCTTTTCAACCCGTGTATGTTATCAAGAGCGTTTCTTTCGTCTAACCCTCTTTTCCGGCGGTGGCAGTACATACAATTTATTTCATCAACTTTATTTATCATTGTGGCCTTATTCAGATTTGCTATCCGATTAGCATATCAAAAATGTCAGAATTCTATTCGCCATAGTTGGGGAAAGACGTTCGCGTCTACGAAATTTCGAATGTTTTGTTACAATGATAGAAATTACCCATATTCCATTCAGGAAATCATAATTTAATTGAAATTTTGTCGAGACAAATCCCGGCTATGGCAAAAAAAACATCTGGATCTGTGTATTACACCTCAATGACATTTCTGTGGCCCCACGTTGGGCGCCAAATAAGTAATGCTGTGTGCAATGGTGGACTACACCACCCACAAAACACCTGTCCAGCTAGTTCAAATAAATCAAAATTTAAACTTAGAATTTTTATAATTTCTCCACGTATACACTTCCGGCAATTGCTACAAAGAGCAATTCCAATAATCACCTAAATTCATGATGACTGAGGGGCCACGATCAACTTCGGAAAGTACCAAATTTTCATTAACATCTGACAATTCTTGGGCACGAGAAGAAAAATGGCGTCCCATTTTATTAAGCTTCAAACTCGACTTTGTGCGTCAATCATTTTTGTAAAAAAATTACTAGGATACGGTCCTGTGTCGCTCTTTCTGAAATTATTTTCCCAACAAAATAGCAATTTGCTCTTAGCTAAAAAAGTGTGAAATTTTACGATCATAAGACGAAGTATAGAATCACATAAATGTCATCTATAAGTAATTATTCTGTTGCAGTGAGATTCGTAAATTTGAAAAGCGAAGTTTATGACGACACGAACGCGGCATTAATTTTTAAACGTGGTCTATTATTACTGTTTCAATTTATTCCCCCAGCTATTTCGCGATTTATGCTCCCCGCATGCCATATTCACATATTAATATTTATATCTCCTGCAGAAACTATTTGTGCATGTGCCATGTGTATGCGGTTGGCAGAGATTGAGAGCGCCAATTGGCAGTTTGAAATTTTCGCATTTACTTAAAAATGAAGAGTTGAAATAACGGCAGCGTTTGTCAAGGGCAAATAAGAATGCGAGGTACTGCATCTGGGAACATGTCCATCGTAGAGGCTTGCGGTAAAAACGTTATTACTAAAACGGCCACGAGAAAAACCTGGAAAATATTTTTAAGTTTCTGAAATGGCCGCTAGGGGTCGTAACTGCAATCTGGAATCTAAAAAGTGATGTTTCTGTGAAATCCGCTATATTAACCTAACAAAAAAATGCCAGGTTTTTGAAGTCGACGATAATCTGAACCTTTTCTGTTTGACAATTATTGCTGTATCTCTAAAAATGAAGTGGTGGGTGGTATTCAAGGGTTTCCGTTAAGAACACCCTGTATCTAAGACACGGCTGAGCCGATTTTAACAAACTCGGGTTAATTGAAAAGAGTTATTCTTCGGCTATAAATATAATAATATTTGAAGTTTCGTTAGTTTCACATATCGCCGCTCGAGGGCTTTTTTCACATTCCGACAGAAGTGGTTAATTTTCTCAAAAAAATTAAATGCGTTGGTTTGATTTTTTTTCATGAAAAAGTAGCTAAATCATGCCTAAACAAGCTCGCGAAAACCGCATCTCGATATCTTGTTCCTAACCCAAAATTTACGCCAAAGAAAATTTTATACCATCAAATTTTTATTTTTTTAAGCTAATTTTTCCGGAATTATTTTTATTATATAATTTGTAGCCCTAAGGTGGATCGCAGTTACGCCCCCTAGCGGCCATTTCAGAAGCTCAAAAATATTTTCCAGGTTTTTCTCGTGGCCGTTTTAGTAATCACTTTTTTTTTACCGCAAGCCTAGACGATGGATAGGTTCTCAGATACAGTACCTCGCATTCTTAGTTGGCCACCCTGTACTTACTGCTCCACATAATATCACAATATGTGTGGATCCATTGCCATTCCATTCAGGGAAGAATTTTCAGGACACAATGGGAGAAGCTTGAAAATACTTCATTTCAAACAAGATCTTGAACTTATGAGAAAAATGATTAGCATTAAAGCAAAAATCTTGAAAATATAAATTTACTTTTTGAGGTACTAAAAATGTTCGATTTCACCGACAGATCTCCATGTCCATACGTTCCATGTTTTCTTTGTAAGTACCTCGTGTGACAAATCGTGTTCGAGATATTCGTATTTGAAGTTTGAGCCACAGAAGGATACATCGCGTTGCTACTATTCATTTTCAGTTTCCACTATCAAAAGGGCAACGATTAACGTCCGTTCCTTCTTCCATCATTAATTTTCTGCCCGTTTGGGAGTAAATGAAACACCTGCGTTCGACGAAAAAACATCTGCAATAACACGCGTTTGTCTTGAAACGCAGGGGTAACGCTCTTATCGCAATGACCGGAGATAACACGGGAAACTTTTGAAAAACATTACGCGCAAATATAAAATAAAATTAAAGGGCATTTATTTAAACAAAATTAGACATTAGTTAAATAATTCAAAATAAAATCAATAATGACTTCAATTTCGAATAACATAATCCAAATTGTGTATATTCTGAATAAAGAGATGAAAATCAACACATGCAGGGTGACCCAACATTATTATAGGTGCTGATATCAAATAAAACGTCCACATGACGTAGTTTCCACCACAAGACTGACGAGATAAATAGATTTACACTTCTCTTACTAGGAAATAAAACCCAAATAAATCTAATTGGTGTTCACGTTCTCTTGAACTACTCCTGCTTCAATATCAAAGACAAAAACGGTATACGGCAAATATACCTTATGCCTAATCAAATGGAATCCATTTACATGGGTAGTTTCTTTACGGAACTTCATCAAACTAACGCTAAAAACTAACTTTTTAGCAAATCCATTATGAATGAGTTCATAAACGGCTTCAATTAGCCCATAGATTGGTATCTTTAAGAACAAAATCCAAATTTTCTTTGGTAATTGCTAACGTCAATCGAATATACTTTAGGAAAATTTAGATAAGCAACCCTTAATTTTATATAAATTAAAAACACTGTATCTCATACCCGAGCTCATACGTCATACCGAAATATCCTTTAGCAGACAATGATTTTAATACAAAACAGACCTTGCACGGCCTTTATTGCAGAGACAATGTTTAGATGTTTCCATGGTTTCTCTAGGAATTCATGCTTTCTGGACAATTTTTCGTCGGCATTGAACTTCTGTTTTATTAAATGGAGGTAAAGGAAATGTTTCCCTACTAAGACAGTTTATTGATAACCCTTTTTGCCGACTACAAACTGTCATTATTTCAATGAACGTTTTGAAACTTTCACAAAAGGAAAATCTCTCACCAATCAAAATAGGACACCCTACAAATATAATTGTTATTTTGACAAATACGTGCATTTAAAAATTTTGTTTTCCCAAGTTCTAACGACAGAGGTCAATCCCTTTTGGCACCGAAAGTTAACAATAATTTCTTTGTGGCAAAGAATGTACGATTAATTAATTTGCCCTTGATCGAATCTGTGTATTCAATGTTAAGTTCTTATTTTTGTTTTACTTGCACGATGTCCGAAATATCACTTGGTGCGGGACCACATTTTGTTGTATCTTGCTCATAGTTCGAACTTGAAATTTCTTATGATTTCACTGTAAACGCTAAAAACAAAGTTTGGCTACTTCCGAACGGATTGGCTCGCGGCTACCAGCGAATATCTTCACAAACTCTCTCCGGACTAATCCCTACCTACCTTTTTTGAATTAATTAACGCCCCTTCAACATGGCGAACAGTAATTAACTGAACCATCTTTTTTGGGAGCAAATTGTACCCCCGAGTTACACACGAGTTAAGCCATTCATCGCGGTTCCACGCGTTTAGTATTTCTGCAATATTTCATTCCAACAACACATCTCGATTATGCAGTTTAAGGTACGTAAAACTAATTAAGATGAAATTACCTCTCGTTATCGCCGGCATGCTGGCGCCAAGACATACGTCACCCATTAAACGACCAACACCCCTTCAGAGAATTGTTACGATCTATCAGACCCCTTTCACAGCTTCCCATGATTTTTTTATGCATTTTAGGCAACTTTCCGAGATTTTGCCCCTTTAAAGGGGCTCTGGAAAGCACTGTAATCCTCTGGATACCGTTTACCTACAGGACGATTCAGCGCTAAACGGTAGGTATAGGAAAACTCTGAGTAATACAATAAATAATACCCGGATAGAGTATTTCAGAAGGAATGCAGTCAGTATATCCCTCCTCCCCCCCACCTATTTTCATTAATTTTTTGAAACACAAAAAAAGTTTCAGTATTTCATCTGTACCGACTAAAAATGTAGTAACTGATCGAATTAAGTATACAGGGAGCGCCCAACGACATTTATGTTTTTAATATCTTTAATGGGACACCCTGTAGGTATATTTCAGTTTTGAGTGGCCCTTTATTTACCGATTGCAAACATATGACATTAGTGTAATTTTTTAATTACTATTTGTACACTCACCTCCTGGCACTGAAAAGTGCTGTAATGTCTAACCCTCGGACGGACGGTCAGACAGGCGGAATTCGCGAGTTATAGATACTTCTTTCTATGAAAAATATGCTAAAAATCAATCTGATTTTACTGTCTCTTGTACTACACTTTTAGCCGGTTTTTATTCGAAACTTTGTCTCATATGGTCACATAAGTAATACAAGTTCTAAAGGATGATTTTCTTAGTAGCTGTCTAATAGGATGACAGCGGCAGCAAAACCTAAAAAAACACTCGAAAAAACATCAAACGAACTGTTGAGCTTGAAATAGAGAATATGTAGGCATTTTCAATTTGAAATTTAGCTCTACAGAATGACACAATTATCTTATAATCCGCCAATATTTACATAAATACCTACCTACTGTCACAACATTCATTAGATGATGAAAATTAGAATCATTCCAGAGTAGTACTACTTATCCTTAGAAAACAGAAAATCAATTTCCTGTGCTTTCTGATGTTTAGAATACTTGAATATATAACAAGGAAGTCTGAAAAGTAAAACGGGGGGTTGATATGTAGGTATCTACAAATAGACGTCTACGAAGGGGAGAAAATACAAAGCAATTTAAGATAACAACCATCAACCATGGTTGAGTCGCGTAATGATTTGGTTTGAGCGCGATTCAAATTTAATTCATAATCCCTGGATTACGATTGGCTTAGACAACGCGCGTACATAAACTAAAGAATTTGATTGGCAATTAAAGTGCAAATTACACGTGCGTCGCTTTTAACGTAAATTGAACTAAATCATTCATATTATCGATTTTATTTTATCCGAATGCATTGTTACACCCACCCCATTTCGAAATTAAAACCATTAAACAAAATAAACACTTTTGGACCCAATTACAATTTAATTACGAACGAAGGGTTATTAGTGAAATGTAGCTAAAAGGCTTGAATAATTTACAAAAGCTTTGTACACGCATAAAACGTCGAAATTGACCCATAAAACGTACGGAATTTAAAAGTAGGGCCGTATTTATTAAAAAGCCGACAGTTTGCACGTTAAATTTGCGGTTTAAATTAACATAAACAATGGGACTTACCCGAACATGATACGGCCACGTTTTGTCAAAGGAGCAGGAACACTAATTACAGGCAACCCCACTGAATCGTATAAGTGGCAGCGGTCAACAATAATTTGAAAATTAATAATAAACACGCCGTGTTAACAAGTGGTTTAGGAAGATGGCGAGCTGTCAAGCAAACACAAATTATTGACGATTGTAAATCACGACACAACACAAATGGCAAAATTCACACGTAGAAATGTATAAAAATACTATTTCAAATACTGATAGAATGAGATATTGGTCCGTATAGACGTGATAATCACATTGGTCCACTGAAAAAAACTTCTGTCAAATTCGCGTGCTTAAAGGGTGTGCATCGCGGTTGGTAATATAGATACCATTTGCATCATTTCAGATACAAACCCCTTCATTTTAAATCTTTATCGGGGAATTAAAGGCGTTTTTTTACGTAAATTCTTTATTATCCACAAAATCTATTACAAACAGCGTGAGGTGGAGAGTTGACTAGTTCCGGCAAGGTGTGAGTGCAATGTTCACTGTGGTTCTTGGCTGTATCTCCACCGCCACCATGCAACTTTCATTCGATCCCAAATGTTATCAAAGCTACAACATTAACTGTAATACGAGCACAGCAAACAATCGCTTTACCTATCCATAGCAGGTCTAACATCGAGCAAAGCAAACTGGTATTTATCATCCAATTTCCCACCATCGTAATAGTCAATAATATAGCGCACATCCTTCCCACAGCGATCCACAATCCAGTCGTGCCTGTCGAAAGGTAACTCGTACCCCAGCAGCTGTCGTATTCGAGCTCTCGGACTGTACTCGGTCGCCTTACCGCCGAAACTTTTCAACCTACAAATCGAGCCCTACAACTGAGCTTCTAAAACAGACAACTACTTCGGCTCGCAACACTCCTTGTAGTGAAGCGCCTCCCACTTTAAAACCTCCTGCCAAGCCTGCTCATTATTCGCATTGTGTATCATAATGATATTATCCATATCCTTTGGGTTAAGCTGGTCGTCTTTCCACCGCCACCCTTTTCTTAACATAGCGTTCCAAAACATTTGCGGGCTGGGGTACACCCAGAAGGGTTCCTCGCCTTCTTGTACGATAGCTTTCGGAATAGTGGACACTTGACGATTTGTAGGCAACGGAAACGGTTGGTCCGGTGCTGGCCTTTGGTTTGCGGGGGGCATCTAACAAGGGCACAACTTAAAAACTCGCATGACAAATCCATACTTACCATATTCAACGGATTTATCTCTTCTTCTGAATGTTGAATGGGGCACTGACTGCCGAAGTTCTTCGTGTGTTTAACAGGGCATTCTGATCCTGAACTGTGGTGAATGTACCGTCCATATTCCTTACTGTCCGAGATCGCTGGTTTGTAAATGTAAGTGTTTGGATACACAATTTGTGAGGCTGCTGCTTCGGCGGATGCAATTGTGTTCCCCATACTTAAAAGAATGAAGAAGTTGGTTGCAAAGTAATGTTACATAACCTCTAAGAACACTCCTTTCAATGTTTATAGAAAAGTTACTTACATGATCGGTTGGGCTAACTACAATAATCTGTTCTTAATTATCAACTAATATTTACAACTTTAATTTAGATTTTTCTAAACCGGGAGCAGAAAATGTGCTCTTTAAGTTATGTACATTATGCAGTGATGCCAATTAAAAAGTGCGTCTTCGTGCGACGTGCAGGCCTACTCGTTCCCCTAACTTGAGTAATGTAAGTTGCCTAGAATCAGGGATACGTATCATCGTGTGTGCTGGCAATTTGATAAATTCATAGTATACAGTCTGGTTCAAATGAAGCCGGTGTTATTGCTAACTTTCTTTGTTTTGATAGTGAGAAAGACGGTTAAATCACCAAAATCCAAATCTGTAACTAAAAAAAAAAAAAAACAACATCGCATTTTTCAGATAACAAAAATGGTGACTTTTTATATGGAACCTCATGTATAATATTACATCATATGACCCCTTATTAAATTCTCTACAAAGGTTCTTAGATAGCCAAACTACTTCAGATAATCAAGATTTTTAATTATTTTCATTTCGATCTAGTTATCCATGAAAATGATAAAATGACCGTTGTTTTTTGCACAGTCTGTAACGGATAACATTAAGTTTGAGGAGAGCCACATTTCCACATATGAACCTTGCATATATTTTAATGTTGTTCTTTCCCTTTGTTAGATACTTCGGCGTTCGGCACACCCTCCGTTATCAGCTCTCTGTACCTGATCGTGTCCTCTCGATTTCTCGATCGTCACTCCCCGCAGCTGAACTTTTGTACATCTTTGCCCCTTTTTGTAAGTTCTCCTTCCATCGTTTCCCCATTTCTCTCTTCCTTTAGACCTCTGCACTTCCGTATCCGTGCCTTTAGTTTCTTTTTCCCACCAAATCCTTATTGTGTTCATCTTCGTCGCTAACCCTTCTTTAACCAATTCACTTTCACTTTTCGTTTCTCTTATTTCCTTGAATCCTACTGCTCTGCGCCCTGACTCTGTCACCATCTTCTCCATTTTCATTTTCTCCTCTCATATGTAAGTCCTACTACCCATTTGTAGTACCTTTTTTGTATTCCTTCAAATTCATTCCATCCATCCCCATACCTTCGTTCCGTAAATCAGCGCCCCTCTCACAATTGCATCAAAAAGGTGTTTATTGAATCTAACATTTTTTTAATTCCTCTCTCCTATTCCCCACACCTGTTTCATCGCCACTTCTCTATCTTTCTCAATTCCTTTATTTTGTGTGTTTGCCCCATTGCAACGTAATGAATGTGGTATCTTACGTATTTAAATTCTCTTACTTTCTCTACCTCTCTCCTTCCACTTCCATTCTATCACCTTATTTTTACCCCCATCCTTCGCAAACCTTATCATCTTCGATTTTCGACATTCAATACCATTTTTTTTCTTTCTCAGTACTTCTCTATTGTTCCCATATCACTTGCTTCACCTGCTTTTCCTATGTTGCCAATAATACTGTGTCGTCCGCGTAAACCAGGAACCATATCTTCCTTTTTCCCATCACGCTTCCTCCCTGTGTTAATATTTTCACCACATCCCTTATGTAAAAATTAAATAAGGTTAGACTAAGTGGGCATCCCTGTCCCAAGCTGTTTAATGTCCAAAACACTTCAGACTCCTACTTCTTGTCTATCCGCCTTTTTCTTCCCAATTCCTTTTACACCATTCTGTGTAATACGAGTATATCTATACAGTCGATCGTTTTCCTCCATTTTCTAAATCCCATTTGTGTTTCCTTTCCTTCAACATCCCCTTCTCTTCCGTTTCTGTTTCTAATCTTGCATTCAGTGTTATGCTTCCAGTCTTCTATTTGTATTTCTCTCCCACTATGTGTTTTTCTCTTTTCCCCTTCTTGTAGAAGATGTTACATAGACGACGAGACGGGACACCCCATACATTGTGAATGTCCAATTGAGACGACCCATGTTAGGGGTATCTTGGCCGGACATGGCTACGCATTGACTCATTTCTCCTTCTGAAAACCATAGGTTCATCTCACGTGTGGGATGGTTTGAGTGACGTTGAGAGGTCGAACGACTCTAGTGAAGGAGGTAGTACAAAGGGCCCGAATTTGAGGCCTAAGTACGCGTGGCCATTGAATAAACTCAATTTTTTATTCAATGGCGTGGCTCCTATTCACCCTCTTATGGTTATAAAGAGAATCCATCTTCCTCCCATATATGTGTATTGCGCATTCCTATCTCCCTCCATATTTTGGTATTTTCTGTTAATTTCAGTAAGGACTCCCCTCTTTGTTGCATTTTTTATCTCTTGACTTTCTATCGTGTGTTCCTCTTTCTATTTCCACCAAATTTCCTTTATTCCCGGTTCTGGCAATTAAATCTTTCCCCATTATTAGCTCCTCCTCCTCTCTTTCGCATATCACTTCATACAGGGCCGTAGCCAGATTAATTACTAAGAGCGGGCAAATAAATCTACAGAGCGGGCAGGCGAAATATTAAATTTGCTGTGTTCTGCTGAAGGGATTCGTTTTTAGCGCAATCCACGAAAGTGGAGCGCTTATGACTTCACATTTCCGTCCGTCTGTGTCATGTGTGTCGTTCCGTATACTATAGCTCAGTTCCTAGACCTCGTATCGACCATCAAAAATTAACTTTGGCATTCATCACGTGTTATAGCTCTAATTTGGTCAAAATTATTATTCTCTAATTTGGTCAAAATTATTATTCACCAATTTTGTTGGGAAAATGATCAAAGTCGATTGCGCGATGACTAAGAAATGATACATGTCTATTTATGGCGCCCAAAATATTTTATCGAAAGGATGTCAAAATCGTTATTTATGCATCGATTCTCTTCGGAAATGCAATTACGAAAGCCCAAGAAGTGGCCCATGTGTATCTTTGTTCACAAAAAATGTCAAAATCGTTATTTATGTACCGATTTTCTTGGGAAGAAGAACTCGTGTCGACTTCTAGTTTTCGCTATAAGAAAGCTTATGGTTCCAGATGGACAACCATCAAGAATTAATTTTAGTACCCATCACTTTATTTCCCAATATCAATCTAAATTCTTATTTATGCACCAATTTTTTTGGGAAAAAGACCAAACTCGATGCCCAAGAAATGTGTGTATGGTACTGACTTAAAAAGTTGGAGGCCATTTTTAGATCTCTCCTCGGATCTCTCTTATACGTATTGCAGGTGGTAAAAAAGATAATAAAATGATGATAATACAGGGTGTTTTTTTTCATTGTCACCATGGGGATCTCGTACGAGATGCAAAGTCGCTTAAATGAGCAAAGTTACACACACTTTCATGCTGATTAATTTTCCCTTTCAAAGTTTCTTGTAGCTCTACAAATAGCGAAATTTTGGCAAAAAAATCGAAAAATGTCGTTTTCGAAAAAGCGCTGGCGTTATTTAATAAAAGAAAACTGTTAAATCCATCTTGCAACCTGAAACATCTTCATTAATATCGCCACTTAAAATGGTTGAAGTTTTTATCTATCTATTGTTTTGTTAATTTTTTAAAGAAAATTTGATTATTGATGAGCATGCTACATTGTGTTATTTTAAGCAAATTTTAAGAGCGGGCAAACGCAAAATGCTACACTCTGGCTACGGCCCTGATTCATAACTATGCTATTGCTTATACCTGCTACTCATAATAGGTTCTCTTCTCTACCCACTAGTCCAGCGCGGTTCCCGATATCTTAACGCAGCACTTAAAAAATTCACCCTCTGACACAGAGTACCTGACACCCGTGCACTGTCATCTCGTATTTCATTACATTTTAATTAATTTTACCAAAATATCTTTTAGCCTCACCGTCCATTCGTTATCGAGATATCGTGCTAACGGACGGACAGACGGACAGACACCGCAAAATTATAAATTCGCTAGGAGCTCCTTAATAAACATAATGCATGACAGGCTGGAGAAATTGTTTAGAAATCGTTACTCGAGGGTTTTCGGGAGCGCAAAGTTCATATTTGTTCTCGAAATTGACCAGGGATGTTCAGGGATGGCACTACGGGGGCGTCGGAGTAAAACCGAAAACCCTCGAGTAATGATTTCAAGCGATTTCTTCGGCATTTCAATAAGAACTGTGTGCAAAAATTTACAAATTTCGAGCAAAATCGTTCCCTGATCTATGAAATTCAATGTTAAATTAAAAAAAAAAACAAATTTCGGCACTAAAGCTGCGCATTGATTTAGTGGTCACTTTACCTTTTCTTTGAATATAAGTTACTATCTCCTCCTTTTAGAACATGAGAGTGATTATGATCATTTTTTCACAAACCCACTGTAATCTTAAAATCAAATCCTTCAACTCGGTTAGAAAACGTACATAAATTGAGTTTATTTTAATACCAAGCTTTGTACGGTCTTGATTCAAACCTATATGCAGATAATTGAAGTAATAATTTCGATCTGTAAAATCCTATATCACGTTATTTCCTCTAGGATCGACTTCACATATTGCGATTGTCGGCGATGTTTACGAAATGTCTTTCTTCAATTAAATATAAATTTAGTTAACCAAAATGGTAGCATAAAGTGAGCTGTTATGCTGTAATGGTTAAATGATGGTTTATATAATTGGCAGTATTACTAACACCGTTGCGACGGAAACGGAAAGAAGTGGGTCTACCTAACAATCTTATAAATAAGTTACGTAACATTTAAGGATCAATCATAATCGTAGCAGATTTAATTGTATTACAGCCAATTTACATACGATGTTCATCAGTAAACTCTCTACAAGCGCCGAGTTGAATATTTTATAAGAATCTTCCAAGTGAAAATCCTACAGGTACAAAGACAATAACGCAGGAAGTAAGAATGGAAGCAAGTAACTTGCGTAAGTAGTTATGAATCTTCATCACAAATGTTTGGCAATTAAACGAATAATTAGCACATACCTATTTACTATATTCTCACAATTCACTTCGCTATGTACGTACATGGTTGTTATCTAACAGTAGAGTAGCATTCAACACATACCTACTAATTTGTATATTTAGAGCAAAAGACTGGGAGCATTTATCATCTTTATGCAGGTATACCTACGCACTCTCGGTTATGTAATCTCAATTAATTTAGATCAGCGCAGCGAATGATTTGTACTAATCAATTTAAAGTGATTGATTGTGAAACTGTTCAAGGGAGAATTAAAAACGCGAATCTCAACATACCACACTAATTGCAATATTTATTGCAACCTCTAATTATGTTACGCAATTATGCGGTCTTTACACGCCTGAAAGATACGCATAATAAGAGGATTACTTGGTCCAGTCACCTGTAAAACTGTTTAATTCAACCGAATTAATCTCGAGGTAATTGCATATAACCTACTCTATTAAATTGTTTTAATGAATATCATGCAAGATCGTGTTTGGATAACTGTATATGAGAAACTATTACGTTATTATAACATAAAAGAATTGAGATTATACCTACTTCCTAGGTGGTCTTCTTGACGTGTAAACCGTTTACAAGTGAATACTTCGTGATCTTTGATGACACCTTCAGGATCGGATGTTTTGACTCTTTAAAACATAAAGCTTACTTTCGCTGTTGTCACAATGAATTTCACTTGTGTAGAATCACGAACGGTGGGCTTTGATGTGTTTATGGGTCCATTGAGGTGGTCACCAGATCAAAGGCAGCCACGAGAAAGTTGCGCTCTAGAGTCTAGACTAGACTATAAGAAAACTAAACTACGCACGATTTGTGCATATTTTCCCAAACCCCTAAGCTAAGTAAATTCTGAATTGTCTTTATGTCATTGTACTAATAATACAAATGGGCAGGAATAGAAAAAAATCTTACATGAAACCTCTATCTGGGTTGTACAATGGATTTGAATAAACACACACTTTATTGGTTGGCCATGACAAAAATTTATTTCAAAACACAAGCAAACAAAATTAAAACAAAATCCCGAAAAGTAAGAAAAGCTTGTTTGGACAATTGGACATATTACCCCACACGCAGCAGGCCGGCAAATAACATAAAAAATCTTAAAATCACACAGTTTTTTTTCCTAATAAATCTAAATAATCTGGTCGTACAAGATTTACGATACTAGGCGCAGTAAAACTAACACTAA
The DNA here is from genome assembly GCF_008802855.1 of Photinus pyralis. Lineage (NCBI taxonomy): Eukaryota > Metazoa > Arthropoda > Insecta > Coleoptera > Lampyridae > Photinus > Photinus pyralis. Next base: position 30,222,723 of record NW_022170738.1, on the reverse strand, counting down.
AACACTTGCTGGCAGCTTCAGGAAACTTGTTCTTGGTACACAGAATTAAATGAGAATGAAAACTGCAGGTTTGATAAATTTTCGGTAAATACTAGGACGGTATGAAACCTTTAACTTTTAATAAGAAGAGAACCTTAACAAGAGGTCTCGCGGTTAGAAGAACTTGACATTCGTAATCGGAATACGCGTTAAGCTTCTAACACAATTTTGGTTATCTTGCCTCTGCACTGATTTACTATAAACAAAATCACGAACTGTGTCATCAACTTACAAATATTGCTAACTACCAGAGATTTAGCGTAAAGAAATTTACGCGCTCTTTTACAGTCATGAAAGACTAGCAGCTAGCAGCAGTCTTGTTTGCTTTTCCAATGTGAAACGCGCAATTCTTCGAAACACCTGCGTCTTCGTTACCGCTTAACAGCAATAAAACACGTACGTTATTTAATTTTTGCCTGACAAAACTCCTTATCGCAACGACCAGATGTCCCTACATTTTAACACGCAATTTCACGTTTACAATCAAATACACAAATCTAATTAAACAGTTTACACTGATACACAAAGTGAAATGCAACAAACCATCCCCGTTCGCATTCGTACATACAGGGTGTTTCGTAATTTTTTCGTGTTTAGACCGAATCAACGTCTACATGACGTTGTTTCAATAACAATATGATAGGCAATAATTGTAGAAAAACATGGATTTTATTCTTTTGCATGCCATCTCAACAGAAGTATAGGATTTTGCAATTTCATATGATTTTGTATGAATTCGGTAACGCTCCTAACATAAGGAAAAATGAATATAAGATTCAAAAGAAAATGGCGACTAACACGTGTTACCAAATAAAAATAAACTAGAGCCTGCACATCTACACTATAGCAGAAAGTTTTTAGTGAAAATTGTCTCTAGTTTTTAGCTATTGATTGCTGAGATATCAGCCGGACAGCCAGCTAATTATAATAGCGTATTTTTTTTTTCAAAAATGCTGTAAAAATCCCAACTCTGCCATGATTATTTGTTTAAATGCTCCAATGTTTAAATAAATCTAAAAAGGAAGCCCAAAAAAAGTTCTGTTTTTCACGAGTTGAAAACTACGGAGGAATTCGCTTCCAGAATAAATTATACAGTGTTCCATTAAAAAAATAAGGTTAGGTCCGATATTTTAGTTAAATCCGAGTATTTATTTTGAAAACGGCAGATTATTCAACAATCACTATAAAGAAAATTGTAATATATATTTTTTGTATTTCTTTTAATTGAGAAAATACAGGGTCATTCTGAAATCGACAATTTTTTAATTATCCCTCGTATCTTTTAAGCGAACGATTATTATCAAATTTTGACTTGACCATTTTAAGTTTGACCCAAAACCACCTCGTCTTAAGAATACTTCCTCTTTTATCGTTCTTCCACTACGATGGATCACCCTTAATCTTTCTTCGCGTACCCCGGTGACGGTATTTGACTCAATTGTTTCTTATTTTTTCCAAGTTTTCTGCACGTCACCCACTGGTATGACTATTATCGATTATTTTACATGATGTTTTGCGTTATTTTCAACTTATTCCCGCCACGGTCACCAACGATCTTCTTTCTACTTCAATTTCTTCTTTACACCGTCTACTAGAAAACTAGCCAATTAATTTAAATTTTTACTTCACTAAAAAAACCGGAAGTTTGAATATGCGATAGATCGTAATGTAACATATAAAATGATATTTGACAAACTTTTCGTATATCGCCAAATAAAAGAGATATTGAGGGGACCCTCTTATCTCAAAGGCACTGTATATAGACTAGTAATTGGGCGCCGTTTTAATCGCTGATGAAGAAAACCAGCTTCCGAACATAATTTTATTTTAAGGTCCCAGATTTTTAGAATAACAGAGCACAAGTAATTATTAAAGAATTTTCAATTTTTTAACGCTTTCTTACGAATTCGTCGGGCCAGCTGGAAATTCCTAAGTTCCCTTTCCGTATTTTGGCAAATTTAGAGTGGTAAGAGCTTGGTTTAGAGGGATTCTTTCGATATTTCACCGTCTTGCATAGCGTGGATTTAATCTTTTAATCGCTTTAGTTATTTTATTATTATTGACTGTAACATAATAGGTTACGCTTACGTAAAAACAACTTGCAGCACAGTTACGAAAGCTAAAGATCGTCATTTGCCAATTAAGTAGCACAAATAATATGTTTAGAACGTTAGTGGATCAAATATGAAAGGGTTTGAAGAGTGGAATAAATTGCAATGAATTTAGAAATAGATTAAAAAAAGAATTTAAAAAAAGTTTAAGTGACTTCAAGAAATACAAACAATTTCAATATTTCTGTTTGTAAATTAACAAATTTTTTTTGATTCCTGAGCCAATATTGAATTTTTTAGAAAATTTAATATGCTATTTTTTAAAATAAAATATATTCTATTGAAAAAATGAGGTTAGGTCCGATACGTTTTTTACCTGACCACCTATACTTCGGAAACTGCAGATTATTTAACAACCAGTCCAAAGCAACCTTTTTCTGTATCTCTTTTAACTAAGAAAATATATAAGGTAATTCTGCAGGTGACAATTTTTTGATTTTCCCCGTATCTTAGTAAGCGAATATTTTCAAATTTTGATTTTACCATTTTAAGTTTGAACCAAAAAGAGCACATGACGCCTACAGTACAGAGAGAGTACAGAGATGTCCTATAGCAGTGTGGAAAGTGGGACACCCTGTACATTGGTACCATTGAAGGACCTACTCGTGTGTTTATCGCGGAGGGAACATTTATGGACAATGAATAACTGTTTGAAAGTTTTTCAGTTTCTTAATTTTGAATCAGGGACAGAAGTACCTTTTAAAAAAAGAAGGAAGGGATAGTTTATTATTTGTGCGACGAACTCTCTGCGGATAAAACACAAATTGGTGGAATCGGTGCGGTGAACTCAATCCGAAACAAAATTAAATGGTCTGAATGCAAATGAAAATTTACGAAAAGTGTCCGGTTGAACGGTTGAAACACAAACGGCAAGAGATGCAAAAGTAAAAAGATTTTATTTACGTTTCGGTTAACCACTCAAATGCAAACGATCGGCGATTTAAATACGGTACGGTTACAAAAGTAAATTTACGGCAAAACTTTCCCCTCTCGTACGCTTATTGCTTCGATAGGTTCAAACAAATCAAAACTGTTTTTTTATTATACCTGAATCACAATCTCCGTTTTAAACACTCAAATGCGTGCGAAAAAGGGCCTTTAAAACACACGTGCTTTAAAGTTGCTAAGTAACGATACTTCAAGTATGACTTTTGAAACTGTCATCTGGATGAAATAAAAAATCCTCTTAGGTCGCTTTCTGTAAATGCAGAACATTTCTTTGGCTTTTGTACCTATCCTTTGGTTGAAGCTTTCACAAACGCGCGTAATTTAGGGTATGCTTCCAAATCTGTTCCACTTTCTAATCGCAACATTGTTTTAAAGTTTTGAATGAATGCACTAAAATATAGAAGATTTAAATACCTTTGACATTTCCTTCATATATGCCAGCATTATGAATGCATTTAAGACTGTATTCATAAGTAACTTCCTATTCGTCCATGAAAACAACTTTTCATATTCTTTATAATAGGCTTTACTGGATTTGGATTTTACACCTACCAACGTTTGTTTAGATTTTACAAGCGATTTAATGGACGATGTATTATCTTTTTCAACGGAAATCGTTTTATTTACAAAGATGATGATAATTATAAGCAAACGTCAAGTGACATTTCCATGGCAATCGTGAAACTTCGAACACCCAGCCCACTTAATTAAACATGTATTGAGTATAACGTCAATATGACTTCATTGTATTTCCTATTTTTAAATTATACTGCAGGTATAATAAAAAATACTATAAGATACACGTGTATAGTTGGTCTTTAAAGCACTTGCAACGTTAAAGGCACTCCGCTTTGCGTCGTGCCCTTAAACTCGTTGCGCGTGCTTTAACGACTTGATTATACACTTGTATCTTAATATACTATTAATTAATTATGCCTTTCCCCAACATCGGAAAAATATGGGACCGGTGTTAAACTACAAGCTTATTAAGAGCGCACCTAACGGATGTAATCTCGAAATAATCGGCGGTTATCTGTTAGTAATTCAAGGAATTATGGTTAATTATACTTATCCAAATAGTCGGAATGGAATCTCCAAATTCGGCAGTCCAGCAATACCCTTTTGTTCCTTGGAATGTGAGGTCTGAGGTCAAGCGGGGCAATCTGTTATCATGTCGATATTTACCTTAAACCTTATTTCTCTTTCTTCCCTGGCAAGAAACAATTTAAAGATTCCTACAGGAACGGTTGCAAAGAGAATAAATTCACTACGAGACTTACGTGCGTTATCGGCCCTAAGAAAACAATTAACCAAAATGAAAACACACAAAGCTCACCACTCCACAAATATACTGCGTGGTCATAACTGCGGGTATGAACTTCAAGGCGGGAAACGGGTGCTTCGTTACAATATAACACCCTTCATCACAGCACTATAACACGATTGCCATTAGTTCGGGGATGATTTTAGATTAATACAAGTGTGTTGTTTAAGTCTTCTTCCATTAAGGTATGCGATAAATAGAAATGGTATGCCGTATGGATGTCCAGCACTTCACTTGCTTGTGCTATTTGTTCCAAAAATAATACTATGATAGAATTGCGTAGAAATAAATATTACGTACGTGAATCCATGAAAGCCTTTCTTTTAATATACCTTTTTTATTATCATTTATTTTATTTTCTTATTTCTACATAATATTCTTTAATGTGTGGTGTTTCAGCCCAACCCCAACACCACAGTTAAAGCTAAAATGTTATTGTCTATTAAATGTTTGTTAGTCTGACGTTATAATACAATTGTACATTGTTTTTTACAAGAAATAAAAATGAAAATGAAATGAAAAAAAAATAAAATTACTCGATTTTACTATAATTTTACTTAATCATTGTGTAAATATCAAAGCTGGGTAAATCCATTATTTTAATTTTATAGCACTACGTTTCTTCCAAATGTTGAAAGTCGGCCATAATGATCTTTAACTTATGATGATATTTTAGATAACCCATGATTGTTTCATGATCCTACTTAATTGTAGTCGTCCTTGTTTATACACCTTAGTATGATTGTTGTTGGTTCCCATAAAATCAGTATGGATACCAAAAAATCTGACCCTACAGTCTATATACCTATAGCACTTTTATAGAATGCAGTTTTAAATGGATGACATAATAGAAAAAAATAATTGTGTGGAATTCAACTATAATACTATATTGATCACTATAATTTATATACTATGCAGGGTATCTAAGACCATAACAATTTTCAATTATGTAACAACAATTAAATATTATTGTCGTCTTGTAAAAATCTCAAGTTCGCCCCGAGGGTGTAAGCGCCTTTGCAATCGCTAGTATTGCACGAAGATCAAATACGTTCAATCGTGCATCTTCACTTTCACCATCGACCTCTTCACCTAAGAGAAAAGTTGCATTGCTACTAAATTCTATCTACCCATTGACAGTTGAACTTACAATCTAGATCAATTGTTATTTACTGAACTCTCAGTGGATTATCCATTATCAGTTGACGTGCACTAAGTAGAACAAAAAATGAGAAAGGTTAGGTCAAAGTAGAAAAGCACAGACGAGCGTCTGGATTATTAACAAAAGTTTCATGCTTCTCGACCTTTACGTAATGGAGAAAATTTTCAGCAATTAAAATGTTTGTGATGCAAATCACGCGCGACGATTATGGAATATTTATTTAATCGACTGCTTGAACAAAGAGGAAGTTCCTCTTCTTGTTCGGTTGAAACATTCAGTGAAAAGTATACCTACCTGCTCTTATGAGAATATGTTGATTACGGAAGTTGTAGTTTAGGTGCACGGTTGCAACAATGATAGTGTGGATAGTGCAAGGCAAACCATTTTTTATCGCATTTCCACAAAAATAAAAACAAGTTAAAAAGTAATCGTAAACGATTTACATAAAGCGCATTTCCACTTGCATTCATTTCCCATTTGTAAGATGCAACTTCTGTTAAAATCGTAAAAATCCGGCCACAAATATGAAAGATAGCGTTGCACATGGGCAATCCATTTTTGACGTGCTACTTCAATTTCAGTTTATGAGAAGAATTTCATTTCAATGCTTTTCTAAATAAGAAAGTTGGAACTGCGCATGCGCAAACCTAAATTTTAAAACTAATGTTAGATTTTCCTTTGTTCCAAGCGCCTAAGTATCAAATTTCACTTAAATAGTTCCATAGATAAAAAAGTTGGCACTGCGCATGCGCAAAATAAAATTTTGAAACTGGCGCTAGATTTTCCTTTATTCCAAGTGCCTATGTATCACATTTCATTTAAATTCTTCCACAAATAAAAAACTTGGCACTGCGCATGCGCAAAGCCAAATTTGGAAACTGGCGTTTGATTTTCCTTTATCCCAAGTGCCTATGTATCAAATTTCGTTTAAATTCTTCCATAAATAAAAAAGTTGGCACTGCGCATGCGCAAAACCAAATTTTGAAATTGGCGTTTGATTTTCCTTTATTCGAAGTGCCTATGTATCAAATTTCGTTTAAATTCTTCCATAAATAAAAAAGTTGGCACTGCGCATGCGCAAAACCAAATTTTGAAATTGGCGTTTGATTTTCCTTTATCCCAAGTGCCTATGTATCAAATTTCGTTTAAATTCTTCCATAAATAAAAAAGTTGGCACTGCGCATGCGCAAAACCAAATTTTGAAATTGGCGTTTGATTTTCCTTTATTCCAAGTGCCTATGTATCAAATTTCATTCAAATACTTTTATAAGTAAAAAAGTTTGCAATTCGGTTTATAAATGGTCGAGATGCGAAAAGGGCACTGTGAATTTTGAATCGATTCGATTCAACTTTTGGCATTGCGTATTATATGGCTAAATCTATGCCCATATTGAATTTCATGCAATTCAGTTCATAACTAACGGAGATGTAAAAGCGATCGAACATTTCTAAACAAAGTTATCGTTCACACGGACAGATAGATGGACAGACAGACAAAGGAACAGACGGAGAGACCAACCGGCAGGCGACAGATAGCAATGCAAAATTATAAACGATCTCTAGGATCGTTAATAAACGGCAAAAGTGTAAAATTATGGAACATGTAAAAAACGGTTTTTTGTTTTTTTTACAATAACTTTTTTTGTAAGCGGTACAGAAAAAATTCCTTCCTTGGTACAAGACTCGACACCATAACGAACCAAATAGCGAAAAAAGTAGAACAATAGCTCTTAAGATAAAAAACTAGTAGCGTCGCAAAGTTAGCGGACGGACGGACGGACGGACGGACGGACGGACAAAGTGGCCACAATAGCGCATTTTTTTTTTTTTTGTGGAAATGCGCTAAAAAAAATGCGCTATTGTGGCCACTTTGTCCGGCCGTCCGTCCGTCCGCTCGTTTTGCGACGCTACTAGTTCTTTATCTTAAGAGCTATTGTTCTACTTTTTTCGCTATTTGGTTCGTTATGGTGTCGAGTCTTGCACCAAGGAAGGAATTTTTTCTGTACCGCTTACAAAAAAAGTTATTGTAAAAAAAAAACAAAAAACCGTTTTTTACATGTTCCATAATTTTACCCTTTTGCCGTTTATTAACGATCCTAGAGATCGTTTATAATTTTGCATTGCTATCTGTCGCCTGCCGGTTGGTCTCTCCGTCTGTTTCTTTGTCTGTCTGTCCATCTATCTGTCCGTGTGAACGATAACTTTGTTTAGAAATGTTCGATCGCTTTTACATCTCCGTTAGTTATGAACTGAATTGCATGAAATTCAATATGGCCATAGCCTTAGCCATATAATACGCAATGCCAAAAGTTGAATCGAATCGATTCAAAATTCACAGTGCCCTTTTCGCATCTCGACCATTTATAAACCGAATTGCAAACTTTTTTTACTTATAAAAGTATTTGAATGAAATTTGATACATAGGCACTTGGAATAAAGGAAAATCAAACGCCAATTTCAAATTTTGGTTTTGCGCATGCGCAGTGCCAACTTTTTTATTTATGGAAGAATTTAAACGAAATTTGATACATAGGCACTTGGGATAAAGGAAAATCAAAAGCCAATTTCAAAATTTGGTTTTGCGCATGCGCAGTGCCAACTTTTTTATTTATGGAAGAATTTAAACGAAATTTGATACATAAGCACTTGGGATAAAGGAAAATCAAACGCCTATTTCAAAATTTGGTTTTGCGCATGCGCAGTGCCAACTTTTTTATTTATGGAAGAATTTAAACGAAATTTGATGCATAGGCACTTGGGATAAAGGAAAATCAAACGCCAATTTCAAAATTTGGTTTTGCGCATGCGCAGTGCCAACTTTTTTATTTGAATGAAATTTGATACATAGGCACTTGGATAAAGGAAAATCAAACGCCAATTTCAAAATTTGGTTTTGCGCATGCGCAGTGCCAACTTTTTTATTTATGGAAGAATTTAAACGAAATTTATCCATCGGCACTTGGGATAAAGGAAAATCAAACGCCAATTTCAAAATTTGGTTTTGCGCATGCGCAGTGCCAACTTTTTTATTTATGGAAGAATTTAAATGAAATGTGATACATAGGCACTTGGAATAAAGGAAAATCTAGCGCCAGTTTCAAAATTTTATTTTGCGCATGCGCCGTGCCAACTTTTTATCTATGGAACTATTTAAGTGAAATTTGATACTTAGGCGCTTGGAACAAAGGAAAATCTAACATTAGTTTTAAAATTTAGGTTTGCGCATGCGCAGTTCCAACTTTCTTATTTAGAAAAGCATTGAAATGAAATTCTTCTCATAAACTGAAATTGAAGTAGCACGTCAACAATGGATTGCCCATGTGCAACGCTATCTTTCATATTTGTGGCCGGATTTTTACGATTTTAACAGAAGTTGCATCTTACAAATGGGAAATGAATGCAAGTGGAAATGCGCTTTATGTAAATCGTTTACGATTACTTTTTAACTTGTTACATCTTGGGCCCAGTACAAAAAAAATTCCATTTTAATGTGTCTTCTTATATGACTGTGGATTTCGTCAACAATAAGTACGGCAATGAGAAAATTATTTAAGGATCTTCTAGTGAGCGTAACTAATTTTTCATTGCACATGACTGATGAATTGATTTCGAAGACGTGCTAATTATATACCTACCTTTACTTGACTTAATTAACTATACCTTGCACTGTGGTTACCACATGTGACTACTGTTAACATAATTGTGTCGTCTATTGACAAAGAGCGAACGTTCATGCAATTAGGGCAAACGAGGTAATTGTAGAGTAATTTTGCTGGTCAAAATCAAAACCCATCTTGAAAACCCGAACAGAATGTAAACCACTCGGCCATTTACACAGCCGCTGTTGCAACTACGATCCAGTTTACTAGCCTAAGCTCGTCTTTCTTAATCTGTTGAAAAAAATGTGGCGTTTCTACATTTAGATATAGTATGAATGTGAATTCCATCCGCACCTTCAAATTGAAACTTTTCAAACGGAAATGAGGTCAAGATCGAAACACAAAAGATGTGTACGGCAGAATAAAGTGTGTGTACCATCTCCGCATTCTCCTTATTTCTCCCTTTCTTTGTTTACTTTAGTTTTATGAACGAACAAAATTAGTTTATTGAAATCAAAATGAGTGCTAATTGCTAAACGCTCCAGGGGAAGTTCATTCCACTAAAATTAGTCGATTTTCGACAACACATTAATTAGAAACGATAATTATACTCTTAAGGTAAAGGTTAGTTTCCAAGGTTGTGACTGTACTGACCGGATCTTGTATTTTTGAAGCTTTTTTAAATTGTCGTATTTTCACTTCGAGTTTTTTGATTTGGTTTTCAATCGCCAATTTTAATTCTTAAGCCATGGTCTGTTATGAGGATTATTTTTGTGATCACCTGAATTGGTTCATGTGAAGATGTCATCCAGTTTCTGATGTTAGGATTTGTTTTTAGAATCTGGAGCTTTCAATGTCACCTTTCCCTAAATTAGTTCTTGCTTCTAATGGAAATACTTACCTATGTAACATTTCCACATGAAACCTTCTGATTATCTTATTTGTGTCATTTGTTTTTAAATCGTATATCTGTGATCGAACTTCTTATGCACAACGTGCTGTCCATCATACTGCAATATTAACACTAGTCTATTTTGGCCCATCTGTACCTTTCAGCCTTTTAACTATCACTAAATCCCCTACACGGAAGGCCTCTTTCTCTTTTCATCATCTTTCAATTGTCATTTGCTGACCACCTCTCTTGTTTCGTCGGGAGACCATTTGGACCACTTGTTATGCCACAGTACAAGCTCAGACTATTCTTCGAGATGGAAGTTCTAGGAATTCTAAACGGCAAGCGGTGGGCAGCTGAATGCTAAAACAAACTTAAAGCGCATGGCAATTTCCCTAAGCGGGAACAGTAAATAATCCGATTCGGTAGTGGTTTCTACGAGAAATAAAATGCAGGAATGAAAATAGCAACGATTGCAGTTTGCGGAGCGGTAGAAATTACTGTGCAAGAAAAAGCAAAAGGTATAGGTACGGTGCGGTAAACTTAATGTAAAAGCAAAAATTAGACGGTCTAACTCTAAATGCAAAATAAATTTACGGAAAATATCCAAATTTAATACGGTACTTACAAAACATACTGGCGGAAGTGCAAAAGGCAGAAACATTTAACTACGATTAAGCTACTCTTGGTAGTCATTACAAGATTGAGGATAGGGCATACTAATATGACACATTTACATCTACTGGGGAAAAGCAGAGAGCGCAGATGCACGAACTGTGACCTACAACTTTCAGTCAACCATGTTTTGCTAGAATGTCCGTTATATGTAGAAGTAAGGCAGGAACTGGGTATGGCTCGTGAGTTGCAAACACTATTTCTAGATGACCCGATCTTCATCGGAAAGCTGCTTAATTTCTTGAAAAAGACTGATTTATTAAAAGAAATATAGAAATAGTATGTAAAACTTAACAAATAGCTAATGGCCACAGTAGCCGACGCTATATAAATAAATAAATAAAAAAAAAACACCAGAGGCAAAGGATTCAAAAGGCCTTTCGGTTAAACGTATCTTTCAGTTAACCATCAAATGCAAAACCTCCCCTCCAAATTGAGCGTTTACCTTATATAAAATTGGGCTATGCGATGGAAGGAACGTAGGAAATTCCATGTCGGACGGCGTAGTCGGTTATCTACATCAAAAAATTAAATCTTTAATTAATTACGTCTTTCCCAGACGCCTTGAAAATACGGGACCGGTGTCAGAATTCAAGTTTTTTTAAGGTCGCACCTAACGGATCTAATCCCGACTTAATCGGAGACTGTTACTGTAACCCATTCAACTAATTACGGTTAATTATACTTATCCAATTAGCCAGAATGCAATCTCCAAATTCGGCAGTGAGATCAAGCGCCGTAATCTGTTATGACGGTGATACACGATCTTGCCGGTTTAATGCTGGATGTTCGTATACCATACCACACACAGAAAATATAGAAATAAATATTTTCATAGTGACAACCTTCGTAACGAAGCGCCCAACTTAAAACGCTCCTTCATCTATAGAGTGGTTACTGAAGCTGGCACTGGCGGGAGAGAGGTGTTTCGTTACATGCTAGGGGGAAACAACTTTGAATTTTTTGTGTACACTCTTCTGAATTAATTTGCATTAACCTGAATTAATTGGAATTCACGTAAATTAATTTGAATTAGCCTGAATGAATTAGAATTAACGTGAATTAACCACAACTAACGAGAATTAATGTGAATTAATTTAAATTAACGTGATATAATTTGAAATAACTTGAATTAATTGAAATAAACGTGAATTAATGTGAATTAACGTGAATGAATTTGAATTAAAGTGATTTAATATGAATTTACGTATATTAAATTGCATTATCGTCAATTAATATGAATTTACGTGAATTATTTTGAATTAACGTGAATTAATTTGAATTTGAATTTTTGGTGTACACCAAAAATGGTACTTGTTTCCCCCTAGAGTTCAACCATCCACCATGTATGATACATGTGATGACATGAGACGCTTAATCAACACGGTAGAGGAGAACTTTCGCGCGTTCCAGTCCCTGAAGTAGCCTACACAGCAGTGGAATTCTACCCTCATAACCATCACCAGAAAAAACTTGAGAGTAGAAAGCCTCTAAAGGCAGATGAATTTCTCAACTTTCTTCAGACGAAAAAAATTTTGAGATTAAGGAAAAGAAAGCATCCAGCAAGGGCAAGGAAATTCCAAAAATAGGCTTTAAAATGCAAGCAATGATTGTATCCAAGCAAGTTCGAAAGTGCTATTCGTGAGAGGGGCGTTAATTTCTTGAACACGTCGATCGACAACAGAATTGCCCATGTGAACGCTCTTTCCCTGTTGCTTTAATACCAACCATGCAGAAAAGGATTGCTCAAGTTGCCAGTTCTGCCAAAGGAAACACAACTCCTTACTCCATAAGTCAGAATCTGCTTCGAAATTTTAATCGCCAAATTATTATCCAAATCAAATTTGGAAACTACGATTTGGAATTCTTGTCGGTGGCGATACATTTCCAACTTTCTTAGACAAAAAATCCAAATTTTCTGGACACAAAATTCAATATACACATGAAGTTAGGGAAGATAATGAAATTGGGGAAGAGGATTGCGTGATTGTTTCCATCCTAGCCAAAAGCCTGTAACCGTATGCACTTAAAATAAGCACAAACATTTGTCCATTGGTCAATGTTCATCACCAACACCAAATCTTCAACTTTCTTGATGGTTTCGTCAGGTTGTGCTTCCAGAGGTCTTTCGCACTTCGAGTCATCATGAATGGAATACCCTCGGGAATACCCAATTTCACCTGCTTGCACTAAAATTTGAGATGAAAATGGGACGGTCTACCAGTTTTCCATGGATATTATTGGGACCACTTCTTTCGGTAAAAATTTGGTTACCCTCCCCGATTTAAGGTTCAAAATATATTTTTCCTTGTTCAGACTCCAAAAAAACTGAAAAAGAACCGATCTTGAAAATGGTAGGTACTATAAAACATGACAGAAGCTTTATATGAGAAAATGATCGTGATAGCATATTGCTTGCATTTTTAGGAGGTAGATTCTCCCGTGTGTCCAAGTTTTAAGTTGAGAATGTTTGGCAATTACTGCCGCATTTAAAAACATCAATTACACATTCTTTTCTGGCCGAAATAGAAACTTGGAAGTGATAGTTAACCATCAGCATAATTCGATTATTTGCAATCGGCACTTAACAATTTTATTCAGTCATGTTAGAAAGGAATTGTTTACAGTACGAAGATAATTGAATTTGTCACACCTGCAGTAACTCATGGTCATCAAACTGAACAAGAATATTATTAAAATCATCGTTAAATTTTACATAACTACTAATAACATTCACTCATTAAAGACGAATTAAAGTTTCGTTTCTATTCATAAATTGTGACTTTGAGTACTACACGGGTTTTGAGTTGTCTTTGTAACCTGCAAGTTGAATTGCAAATGGTTTATTACGAAAGTAATTCTTTAATGTGAGATCAGATAATTTTATATTATTATTATGTTACACCGCAGAATACGGTACGGAAAAAATCTTGACATGAATCCAAGAAATTAACTACAATTTCTATGGACTAATTTCATAATGTAGAATATAAAGGTATAGACAAATTATGATTTTAGTCTTCATTGTGTTTAATTGTAATGAAATAGTTGCTTGCTTAATATTGTCATCGTGTAATACGACGGGATGTGGATGGGTGCACCCACAACTACCATCTAAAACGATATCATCATTTTTCGTTTTTCAGTACTACTCATCTTTCGATACAGGAAATTATCCTTAATCTAAAATTGTCATGGGGAAGGAATGGTATGCATGGGCCGTCCGAAAAGTAAGGTCATCGGTTTGATTAAACAACATTTATTGACCAGATCCTTTTATAATATTAAAAGTTTTTAAAATACTTTCGTCTCCCAATGATACAGCGCCTCTAGCGAGATTTCCATGCATCGAAGCCGTTATGAAGGCCTCTTTCGGAATTTCCTTGAGTGCTTTGGTGCAAACTTCTGTCATCTTTTCAACTGTCCCGAAACGATGACCTTAAGACGTTTTGAAACGAAAAAACAGAAAAAAGTCCGAGGGAACCAGGTCAGGACTGTTATTACCTTATTACGGTTGGGGAATCGTTGGTACCTCTGAATCGACCAAGAAGCTGGTCACGAGGATTGAGGAAAGGGTGTAGGGTGGCGCGTTGTCATGGTGGACTTTCCAATTGGTTGAGATTTTGAGCCGGATGCGATGCACCCTTTTTTTGAGCACTTCCACGTAGAATTTGCCATTAACAATTGTACCATGTGGTACAAACTTGTGGTGGACGATTCCCCTAATGCCAAAGAACACAATGAGCATCGCCTTGATCTCGGTCTTGATCTTTGACTTGCTCATTCCGACCTTTTTGGTGCGAGGGGATACCGAGCACGTTGTCTTTTTGTTTCGGGATCATATCCGAACACCCAGGACGCGTCACGTGTGATAACATTCTCCAAAAGTGGGGGTCGTTGTCACACAAATCCAGAAGTCCTGTCCAGTTTAATGTCTGTGATACAAAAGCGAACACTAGAACGACGATTCTGAAATTAAATATCTATCATACGCGCCACATTGTCGTCAGTGGTTGACGTTAATGGCCGCCTAGCGCGTGCTTCTTCGCTAACCTCTTCACAACCTTCTGAGAAGGCTTTCCGCTTGCCGTTTTGACGAATCATTGCCAAAGGCCTTCTCTATCATTGCAGAAGTTTCTACTGCTGACTTTCCGACTAGCATTTCGACTTGCACGGTATACAAGAACGAATTCCACAAAAAAAGCGTGTCTTTACTTTCCGGATAGCCTGACAGTACTGAGCGCCCGCTTATTGGAAAACTGTTTTTCCGCTCTATTGAAACAAACCGGGTTTAGTACGTTACAGCGTATAGCCGCTTCACAATCAAGTCAGTGGCATCACCTTTGATTATAAGGCAACATGTTTTCCATTCTAATATTCTTAATCATTGATTAACCTTAATCATAGTTTGACAGGCTACCCGTTTTGCAATATAAATTTGATTGCATTTTACTCTTATGTATTAATCAACTGATTATGTTCCGAGCCCTGGGGCTTGGGAGGCTTTTCTTTGATTGTTTTCAGGATTTGATGCGAGAACTGAGCTCACTTCTTGACGACAAGGGCTAGTTTTATTTAACTTAAGGGTTGCCTTATGTGTTTTACTTGTACTTGCCCCGATTCGTGCGAATTTTTGACCGGAATATCAAGTTATTTGTAGAAAATTGCTTTAAAATTTCAGTAATTAGTTTAATTAATTAGTCTAATTAACTTTATTAAATTTTGGAGACACTTTGAATTGATATTATTTAGAATAAACCATTATTTTCTTTCGTTACTTTGTTTAGCTGTTATTACTACCCTCCTATTTTCTCAACTTCGTACGGGGAGAGTTAAGATAGAAATTGAATGGCGCTCAACCCTATTGGTAAGTTGTGACGAAGTGTACAAGATTGAATTCCAAGAACGAACTACCGCTGTGGAAGGTCTCATTCTAACTTGAGTAATTTGGCCGTTTATGCGGCGGGTTTGTGTTAACTCAGTGCCAACCTAAACCTCACGGTATACGAAATCTTCTAATCCGAATTTCAGAAAAATCGGCCACGCTAGTTTTTGTCCCGTCTGTATGGAATCTATTCATCGCATGAAAGATTGGCCACAGATTACCTGTCTCAAATGCCGACCATCCAGACACTTGACGCGCAGTTGTAAGATTAGGAACACGCCATCTAAACTTACCCTGATCATCTGTTCCAATGACGACATTATGATGAATTTAAACGTCAATGAAAGCGAGACATCTGCGTTCATTGGCACTGGTTCAGTGGTGACTTACGCATATGTTATTTAGAAGCAAGAACGGATGGTGTACAAACCACCAAACCCACTGGATTAAATTGTGCGCAATGCAAAAACATTGGCGTCCCAATAAATGTAAATGGTGCTGAAATCTGAACCAAATTTTACATCGACATTGGCATTTATGATCATACTATGGAGGAATTCGATTTGGATATTCCGACACTAAACAACAAATTCTGCAAATGGTCTATTGAACAAAGAAGCTCGTATACTGTTTGGGTGCGATTTACGTGTGCAGTCAGACCAAATTATTAGCGATGCCATATATGACACCCTGCAAAACGACGAAGCATTCGACTACCAAGCCGCCAAGGTGTTGACCCGTCAAATTGCCGAGCAACAGCAGCACAAGGTGCAGGAGTACAACAAGCACAGATGATATAAGGCGCAGATCCTCACTCCAGTCCAGTCAGTATGCGGAAGGTGACTTATTTTTTATTTTATTTTATTTTATTGGCTTTATTTTATAGTGGGCGGAGTGTTAGCAATTTGCTACTCTCCCACTCAACCCACTATACAATCACAAACAGCCATGCCTTACCTGGGCTGGGATTCGGCTCCAGGACCCTTGTAGCCAAAGTTAGAGCTTCTAACGTAAGCTCATCTGAGCTACGCAGGTCGGTGACGGTCATTAAGTGATGGTGAAGACCACCTCCTTTCAGCTTAGGCCCTCCAAACCGATGCAGACTAGATACAACGGCGCTGACGAAGGTGCTCGACAAAGATCGATACATCGTGACCGGCGTGCCTGATTCCCAGCTAACCCAACGATTCTACACCGGAACTATTTCCAACGACAGGTTACGCTTCTACATCCCGGATGAACTAAACAAAGACGATCAAAACGCGGCAGCCGAAATGGCAAACATAAAGTTTTAATTAGGCCGACTTCGAGTTGAGTTACGTGAAGTACTGCATTTGGAAGGTAAACGTGGTCCACCATGACCCGAACAGTATGAAAATCGTCACATATCCAGGGCGCCCATCTGGTCTCGTTTGGAATTAAATATGGATATTTTAGTCGTAAGGGGAGTCATCAACTTCATTTTTTTATATGGCCCGTAAAAAAAGTACATACTACTTATAGATTCGCCGAAACGATTCTCGTTTTTAAAAAACGCGAAATTATTCAAACTATCGACTTTATTGAAAAGCGTACAGACAAGGAATGAATTTTAAGTCATTTTACATTAATATGAAATTACAATCTGTTGATCTTGCTTTCTCGTTTCCTGGGAAAGGCGGTGCTGATTCCGCGGTTCTTATGGGAAACGGCTACTTAACTCCTCCCTCCTTAAGCTTCGAAAATAAGGGAATGAATTTTCGAAGAGGGTTGTCCCTGGGGGTGCATTTCCTCTTCTGGACCCTGGGTTTGATTTTCATGGTTGTTGATGACAGTTTGATTTCCAAACCATGGAAAGTCTCGAAAGTTGTCTACGTTGCTTTATTGCGATAACTCCGGTACACAGGATACCAAGACCCACGATGGTCCAAAATAAAGAATTTTGGTGGTGTTCCGGATATTCGAGCGGCACAGGTGATAAATAGTTGGCAAGGTTCTTTAATTTGTAAATTCCGGCCATATCGATTTTACTAATGTTTGGTGTTACCAAAAGTTTGAATTTATTATTTGGAGTTAACTTGAGTTCTGGTAGGATTAGGGGTTTTGCTTTTTTAATCTTCATATCGTTGAAAAACTTCTTTTCTCTGATTTGAATTTCGCATCCATCGGGAATTTTTATAAGGACTGGATCTTTGACGACTAAATTGTGGTCGGACTCGCATTTTGCTGTTAATTCTTCCGGTTTTGGTGTGAAGATTAGGACCATATCCCGGGTTACCTGTTCGGTGATAGGCTCTTGAAAGTGGACCTCTAGGGTTGGACAGTTTTGGAGTTGGACCCCATCTAGTATTTTGTTTAGGCAATCGTCCTGGTGATAGAATTCTTCAATGCAGTAATAATGGTCTTCAATTGCGGAACAAGTTTCGGTTGGGAACAGTTTCCTTGATTGCGCTTGTGCCATGTAAGGGTATTTTGGGACGAATATGGTTTGGTTCTGGATGATTGGGTAATTGTGATAAAAAAAAATAGGTTTCTGGTCTTAGTATCGGTACATGAATAGCAAATATTATTTTTGTATCTGAAAAGCTAACCTCTGTGCCTAAAAATTGATAATATGATAAACAATTTTTGAATTTCGGTATTTCCGATTGATCGTAAAGTGTACTCAAGTAAGTTAACATTTCTTTTAATTCAAGACCTGATAAAATGCTATTATGTAGCGCGTTAACTTTTGAAAATGTGATGGCGTCTTCCAAATTATCTAGAAACATAATTAAATTTTGACAATCGAAATTAAGGTGCAGTAAAATGCTTTGGACTCTAAGATATTCTTGTAAATTATTTATGGTTTTTTCCACCGTAGATTGGAGCTGTTTCAAGCCAACCTGAAATATTTCTTGGTTTTTATTGAAGGAGGTGATAATCTTATTATAATTATCGATTACGCCTTTTGAAAGTGAGATTTGCAATTTCATTTCATCTGCTAATTTATTTTGGTTTTGCGTTAAAGTAGCGATTGCATGGTCATAGCGTTCGCCATCGTCGCTATCCAAAGTGCCGAAAAGCCATCTACTTACTTTTCCGCCTGCGTTTATTAAACCTCTTCTAGTTCGAAGACGTGGATGTAAATTTTGAAATTTATTCGAGGTTATTTTTATGAGATATTCGGTTCTAGAAAGCAAATTTTCTGATAGTCCGCGATAACTTATATAACTAGTGGCATTAGACTTACTTAGATTTTTCCTTAACTATACTGAAGTAACTTCCTATATTTTCTATTTGTGTAACTAAGTGTTCTAAATCTACATAATGTAAAAATGTATGTTTACTATAAACTAGCCTAGCTTTACCTAATTGAAGGGGTAGAATAGGGTTGGTTAGATAGGTAATTTGAATGTCGTTTTGGTCAGTCAGATTGGTTTGAAGTACCAGGAATAGCAGTATCGGCGCTATCTGCTCCATTCGCATCCTGTAAATGTTGTTTACTATCAGATATGGGTTTCCTAGCGCTACTTTTATGATATGTTGTCTTATTGGTTATTAACTTATTTCTAGTTTCTCCTATTAACTGGACCCTTTTGAATTTTGGTAAATGTTTTGCCCTTGCTTTGGTTTTAATAAAAGCAATTTTCTGGTTATTAAAATTGGGTGGATCTGACCGAACTTCGTTTCTTTTGGAAATGGTGCCGTGTTTAGTTTGTAAATTGATTTCTTTAATTTTTTCATATAATTTATTAGAAGTTTCTTTGTGAGATTGTACATAGCTAGAGATGATTGCATTGTCGTTAAGATCAAAGGGGTTTATTAACTTTACGTGACCGGTTATGACTTCGAAGGGTGTAAATTTTGTAACGCTGTGTATCGAATTATTATATCCCAAAACTGCTCGTTTAATTAATTGATCTGTAGACATTTCTTTATGTTCTTCTTTTAAACAACGATAAGCTTCAACTATTGATGAATGAAATCTTTCTACGGGGGAATTTGAGTTACTATTCTTTGGGGTGGTAAAATGCAATTCAATTTTGTATAACTTACAGAAATCTTCTAGGTCTTTATTCTTAAACTCTGCGCCCTGATCTGTCGTAATTTTGAGGGGTAGACCGTGATGTGTTTTAAAGTTAAATAGGTTCTCCACTACTTCGGTTCCTGTAACACTTTTGAGGGGGTATGCTTGTCCACTGCGCCACTTATAGATTCGCCGAAACGATTCTCGTTTTAAAAAAACGCGAAATTATACAAACTATCGACTTTATTGAAAAGCGTACAGACAAGGAATGAATTTTAAGTCATTTTACATTAATATGAAATTACAATCTGTTGATCTTGCTTTCTCGTTTCCTGGGAAAGGCGGTGCTGATTCCGCGGTTCTTATGGGAAACGGCTACTTAACTTACTGTATTGAATAGCATTTTTTTTATTACGAATACAACGATTTACGGCACAAAAAAACAAATCTTGGAAACTATTGGCTTCAACAGGACGGTGCACCCGCGCACAACAGCTTAATCGTGCGAGAATACCCAATTTGCTGCAAATTAATTCTAATTTTTTAGAAAACTATGTAAAATACCTAACACATTTACTACACCATAGCTGGTCGGTAAATGTGCATGAGTGCGCTCCTGGTCTAAATAGACAAATGATGCTAGCGGATGTAGATATTTATTGTGTTATTTGTGGGCTCACTCTAGAATCCCTAATTTAATTTAGTGCAAACCCAATTACGTTCATTATATCATCGTAGTGGAATGTTGTTGATTTCAGTGACGATTCTTAAGAATTCATGTTTTCTGGAAACCTTTAAATATACACTGTGTGTGATCATGGCGTATTGTTCCGTACATCATACCCATACGTAGTACAACTATTCCTAAGGTAAATTTCAATAACAATGCATGTTTTAGTTTCAGGTTTGAAAGTAAGGCTTTTTTGTTTAAAGGTCGCGATGGACGACACATTCAACAATGACACTTTTAACGATGATGCGATTCCATCCAGTTCTGCGGGATTAATAGCGCAAGAAGTGATTTACACAATATTCGCCATTACGGGGGTTGTTTTAAACGTCACCGCAATTTGCACCATCAACCGATTTAAACAGCTGAAAACGGTTCCCAATCTCCTATTTGCAAATTGGGCGATTGCCGACTCGCTATCATTGCTGGTCACTCCGAGTACTTTCCGTCTTGTATTAATGATTGAGAATATAGATTTACATCCCAAATATCAATGCGCAGTCTTGGAGGCCGACTTAATCTTCCACAACGTCGCAATACTGCTAATGATTATAATTTCGTTCGATTGGTGTTTGGCAACGTATTTTCGCAACGTACTTAAGAGGGTAAGACAGTGCTGTAAATGTGCCATTTTAGTAATGTGGGGTTTTGCATTTTTCTTTGCAATTATAACAGTGCGACTTTGTATGAGAAAGATTAGACATCCGATAACTGTACTAGTTTTAATAAGTTTGTACTTGCTGCTTTTTTTGTGTACAATAACCAATCAAATTTCAAGATGCGTTCAAAAATGTAGAAAAATCGATTCGAGGCATTCCACATTAATGTTAAGTATCTCATCAACTTACACAATTTGTTGGTTTCCAGGTTTTATTTTCTATGCATTCACTGATCTATTTCACATTCACCCTTTATTGGCATTTGTTACAGAGAGTCCAATATTTTGTTGTGCGATGATAAATTTTGCAATAATGTACAAGGGCAACTATGAGTTTCAAGCTTGTTTGCGACAGTTTTTAACGCATTCGAGGGACCGTTACACGGAAAATATTAGAGAGCTTGAAACGCGTGGAAGTGATAATGATACAAGTTCAATTCATTAGCTCTTACTGATAGTAAGTATATACAGGTTGGCTCATAGAAAATGGAACAGCATTATCCGTTTAGAGATGAACTAACCTCATTGACTAATCGTTTCATTCTCTGCCACTAGCCTCAAGCAACAATTGGCAAGCTAGGCGTTTTTTGAACATGTTAAGCACTGCAAAAATCGCTCTGTTTCGATTTTAATGCGCCATTCTATATAAAAACAGTAATTTGTTCAAACTGTAAAATAAAAATATTTAAGCAATGCATAAGAGGAAAATAAAACAATTTGCTCAATTTGAACAAGAGTGTACCATGTATCTTCACCCTTACTCCTTTAAGATGTCCCTATCTTTAAAAGACTTTAGATCTTCTTAGAAGGAGCATCATTAAGCATTCCTGCGTGTTTCTTCCCCTGCGCACCACAGAGGGTCCTCGCTTTCTTCCTCCACCCAGTTTTGCCCCCTCTCAATACATGTTCCTGATTTCTCCCTAAAACATGCGTATACCACTGAAATCTATCTATTTATTTATTATCCCTCCCTTGTTCTGGGCCCTCAACAGGCTTGCGCCCAATTACATAGTGACCCGCAGAAGGTCTTAAGTTGTTCTATACTACTCCGGTATTTACCTTACGAATCAGGAAAACTGCAGAAAAACCTAATTCGGAGTAGCCGGCAGAATGCTCGAAACTGATCTAAGGAAATTCCCATCTCTGCCACCGATGAAAAATTCACCTCAATCCAGGTTTGAACACCCGACCTCCGGATTGAACCCAACGCTCTACCATTGAACCACAAAGTCGGGATCACTTCTACACAAAAGTTGCAGGAGGCAGGCGACGTGGAGCAGTTGCTGGTGATGTGCGGGTACTGTAAGAACTACAAAAAAACAGGCGGCGGTCAGCGGCGTGTAGAATACGTTGATTCGATCACTGCTGGACCAGTAGTCTAGACAACTTGGAGTACCAGCATCATCGCCCTTAAGACGAAGAAAGATTTCAGAAGCTCTTGAACAGAAAATGTCCAGTCTGCTTCTTGTTCCCTCTTTTACATAGCTACGATGCGATTTGTTCGGATTCAGAAATATAGGTGTCTGTGGTATACTTATATGGTTATAATTATAATGTGGAGGAGCTTCGGAAGCACTTGATTGCAATTAATAAACGTAGCTTTTTATTAGATTTTTAGTCTACTTAACACATGCCGCCCCACGAAATGTAACCTCCGGGAGCATTCAATGGGGTTTTCAAACCGCGGATGAGGGTGTTGTGTCGGGATCACTCGGTGGATGGGCTAGTTCCTGGTCTGGTTCTGGGATATCTCCCGGGTTGAAGGTTCGGAGAAAGGGTAAACGATCGGCGGGTTTGTGGGTTTTGAATAATAACGATATCATCACTCTTGATGGGGCCTAAGGGTTTTGCACTGGCATCATAATCATCTTTGTGACGGAATTTAATTGCTTGCTCATCACAATGGGCTGCTTGCTGCTCCATGTGTCCATGAACTGGTGACGGACCTTGCCGGAACTCCTCAGTGGTAATGTCTCCGTTACGTGACGACTGCCAATAGGTACTTCAGGATTTTCACATTTGATTCAGCCAATCCGTGCGGGTAGTGGAGAAAAGAGGTTGTGGGAGCAATACCAAATTGTTTTGTCCAATTCCGAAACTCGAGCCAGGTCCGTTGCTGAAGTATTCCGAATGCGGTCATCATGATGGGCGATGCATGAACAATTTCTCCTTCAAGCACTGGGACCGTGGGTCTCGATTCGGCGAGACTCTTATAGTTGATGATGAGGATAAGTGGACCACATAAGTCGACGGTGGTCCAATATCAACTGAAACGATTGTCCAAGCAGGAACAATCGACACATTTTAATTCTCCTAACTACAGTCCGCGTTTCTGTTTCACTTGCACTGTAGTGGAATTCAGTTGGGGTTACGAAACGGGAACGTCTTACGAGTAATTTCCATCGTTCATCTGGTTGCTTTACCAACGTCCATAATACAAACCTTTGAATGCGGCGTTAGTTTCCAATCGCAGGGGATGACCGTGGTGAAAATGGGTGAGAATACGGGGCTCTTTAATGACCTCTTCGAATGGTAGTTGATGGGCAGTTAACCAAACGAATTCACAGTTTTCTGACAAAAGGAAACTTGGAACAATGATCTGAGGATTCACACAGCTGCACCAAACCTAGGAAGAATCTGACATCGGTCTTGGATATTGGTACAGGAAAGCTTGTCAGGGCCGAAACGAGACGGGGTGCTGCACTGAGGTGAAAGCCACACCAGTCACTTTCTCGATCTGCGAAATTGAACTTTTTCACGTTGAGAGTTATAGCAAGCTTTTGCCAACTCTGTACCACTTGTTGACTCCGGATGTGTGAAGTTGTTTTCGAATCGTTGTATATATCTTTCAGGGATTTCAGGTGCTCCTACCATTTTGTTGTAGGGCCAATCTGATTCCAGTAGCCCAAGGGCAATACGACCACATTTTCTAAGAAGTGGAGTAGTCACTTTCCGAAACACTCCGTTGGTCGTGAAATAGGATTTTCCATTTAGTATGAGAATCAAGGTTGCTGAACCGACGGAGCCTAAACTATTAACCACATCTTCTATTGAGGGAAACATGGATTGCACTATGGTGGATACAATGAAGATCACGAAGGCTAGTAGCTTCCACTTCTGCTCCAGTATCAGGTAGACAGCATATAAAGTTAGTAGTGCTATTTCCAATCATATGTGGGGATCTGGAGGGTCTGTTTGGTACTTTGCCTTACTGTAACTTTGTTATCCGATAGGGAGGCGCAGTAGCTGGAGGAGGTGGGTGGGTGTTGTAGTCGGGTTTCCTTTCCCAGTTGCCTTTTGGAAAGACGATACAACGAAATGGTTTTTCTTATGGCACTTGAAGCATAGCTTATTCCAAACGGGACAATCGTGTCGGTAGTGCGTTGCAGGTGTTTGGCATTTGTGGATGGGATTGTTTGCGCTTGGGGTTTGAATTTACTTCTACCAACTTTCTGGGATTGTTTTTCTTAAGTATATGTTAACTTGGAAGCTGTAATGGTAGCCGTGGGATTAATTTAAGTCCTGCTGCAGTGTAGTCGGAGTTTTCAATCGCTGAGCAAATAGAAAGAGCCTGATCTAATGTGATGTCGCCGATGTCGGAAAGCACTTTCTTTTGCGTCTTTTTATCACCAAGGCCACAGATAAGCCTGTCACTGATTCGAAGATCTTGGAGACTTTGAACCGCAGTCTGTTCATCAGGTTGAGCTAACGCTATGGCATTCGCACCTGTAGTTGGTTGAGTGATCACACACGTCGTCTAGGGCGAAGTAATGGCCTACTGACTCACCTGGTTGTTGGTGGCGACGATGGAATTCTATCCTGTTCAATAATGAATTAATTTTCTAAGATATGCCTCCATTTTCTGGAGGATGACATCCATTTGGGCCGAACTTGTATTGCGAAGGCAATGGTCCATTAAGGGCATCTCAGGGCTGTAGGGAAAGTTACTGGGACAGTGGTAATCTTTCCAACGAAGTTTTCCAATCCAGAACCTGAGTAATTGTCAAGATATTCGGCGAGGCAAGCTTGGGAAGCGGGCGGGACTTCACTGCTGGGATGACAATTGGGGTTGTTGCAGTTCTAGAGAAGGAATTTTGGTGGTACAGGGCGCGGACGAGTTCATATGGGTTCACGATTCCGGGTTGGATACCTGATTAACTGCTGATTGGGATCTTCTTCCTCTTGTCAACAACAGCAATTCAGTTTCACAAAAATCGCTTTTCGAGCACTTTAATTAACTTGCGAGTAGCGGGTTAATTAACTATTATTACACCATGTGAGATATACTTATATGGGTATATTATAACTATAATGGGAAGGGGGTTTGGAAGCAATCGATTGCAATTAATAAACGTAGCTTTTTATTAGAATGACAAAGAGACATGTAACCTAGGGGGAAACAAGTACCATGTTTGGTGTACACCAAAAATTCATATTCAATTTAATTCACGTTAATTCCAAATGATTCACGCATATTCATGTTAATTCACGTTCACGTAAATTCAAATTAATTCACGTTAATTCCAATTGTTTAATTCAAATTAATTCACGTTAATTCCAATTGTTTAATTCAAATTAATTCACGTTAATTCAAATTAATCCACGTTAATTCAAATTAATTCACGTTAATTCAAATTAATTCACGCTAATACAAATTAATTCAAGTTACTTCTAAATTAATTCTATTGATTTGACTGCTTCTAATGAGTTAACCTACAATTCATTCCTGTTCTCAAACTCCTCGATGTCACCTTGCATATTTTTAAATTGAATGAAAATATCTTCTGCCTTTGCTAGACGAATTGATACTTGGACGACGATGTTGGTGCATCCCCATATGTTTTCCCTTATCAAACACGAATATTGATTACAGTGGAAAAAGACAGGTTAAAAAATGAATAGACCGTGTCTTTCACGTATGTTTCTATTTACTATTTAAATGCCAAAATTTCAACCCGTCAAAATCCTTAAAGGAAACGGTCTGTATTTAATAGATATAAAAGATTACGTGTTGAGGGCTCAGAACAAGAGGAGCAGTAAATAAAAATAAATAAATAAAACAGAGCAACAAGTTTATTGAGAAACCATTAACTAAAAAACCATAAATTAAAAAATGTGTGAGGAAACCGTCCCTATAATGAAACCACCCCGTATATATCAACCCTAAAGAAGTTCAACTCTAAGCCGTTCATTTGAGGAAACCACCCTTAAACTCGTTCCAACTATCAAATTACAATAAAAATCGTGCCTACACTCATGAGTGCTAATTAGAATTACTATTGCGGATCGTACGTAATATCAAGGTGGAAAGATGGCATACAATGTCTTGGAGGTTTACTTCCGATACTGTCAAAAAAGAGCTGTACTTAGGGACACAAAAAAGCACAATTACAAAACCCTGTAATAAACACTTTCTGTGGCTAGCACAGATACCACCCGCACACCTGCGCATGCGCGATTCTGCCCTTTTATGTCTAAGAAATGTGTACCAAATTTTGTTCCAATCGGCACAGCCGTTTAGGCGGAAATGAGAGCACAGATGGACCGACAGACCGACATCATCAAGATTTTGTGTGATTCGGATTCCTGGTGCTTCAACATGTGTATTTCTGTCAAAAAAGTAATTTTTTACCCCAATGCCTTTCTGTACACAACTCGCTCACAGAACGAGCATAACAAAATAAATAAATAAATTCAAGCGATCTCAAGAAATTAAAAGTGGGAACTCATAGTCTGTCCATGAAATATCCACAAATAAATTTATCGTTACACTGGAAAGGGGTTCACTGTGTATAGATTCCTCCGTGGGGAATAATTTTGGAGAAGTTGTAATCTGAGATTATTTATGTTTGCTAATTAAACCAATTTTGTAGCACGAATAATAAGATAAGTTTTCGCTCAAAGTAAGATCAAATGTAATATTTTTTGAGTAAATATTTCAGTTGACATCAAACCATACGAACGCCCGTAATCGGCCGTTACTTCGTTGAGACGAAGTTATGACCTACAGGAGAAACGAGAAAATCTGCGATAAGCATTGAACAAGGGACGAGTCCATATAATTACCTACGGAAACAATAAATGCAAATCAACTTTAACTTCCATATTCATTCATAGGGTTATACTAATAGTTATTTATTATCTTTCACAACAACCTACACTCTCAAATCCGCAATGTATAAAATAGCGATGGCATTTACAATCGGACGTTGCGGTAGGCAATGAAGTTCTATTTTTCTTTGTAATAAATGTGTCATATGGGTCCAAGTCATTAAAGTTTATCTTCTAAAAATTGTCATAAAAAGGTGAGATTCGCACATTCCGAGCTTAAGAAAGAGTAATAAAGAAACACATTACCTTTGAAATTAACATAAAGTTTATATTTGGATTGTGTAAGTTGAGGAGGTCTTTTGTAAACATCGAATATTTATTTAATCAATAGGCTTTGGTATTGTGCAAGATTTGCAAATGAAGACTAATCATACAATGAATGGAAAATAAGATAGATATTAAACAGTGCCGATGCCCATATCTATTGAGTTGTCGGAGTGTGGACATGTACAATTTATTTAAAATTAAAACGACGGCTTATTTGTTAGACCGCGCTATAAGTGATGAATTATGGAAATTACCAAACAGGAAATTAAGAGAAAATAATTAGCAACCAACTATGAATGACTTCATGCAAGGAGCGGCGGTTTGATAAGTGAGGAAAGTCAGTCTGAGCTTCGCTGCCAATTACTGCTCTTGAGCTTTTATTTCATGTATCCAATTATTCACCACAAATCATTGTAACTATTATGTTGTAAATTAATTAAACATTTGCACATTAGACAGGAAAGAATGTATGCATAAACAAATGGTTCTCATAATGTTAGCGGCTAGTTACAAATCTGGAAATTCAAGAGTTGTCAGGCGTACCTGGGAATTTACAGACCCATTTGAGCATAATCTTCTAAGAACTTACAGATCTTTATTTGGGAAATGTTGGGACTACGAACTGAGAGGATCCGGATTCCTGTCAGCCTTCTTTGGGTTTTGAGTCTTTACTAAATTTCAAAAGAAAAAAAACTATATAAAGGGAGAAACAAGACAGACTAAGAGATTTTTGTTGAAGTCTTGACAAGCTAAAGAAATAAAATACTTGATAGGGCTAGAACATTTTCTCGCATAATTTGAATAATATTTTGCGTTTTCATAACTGTGAAACGGGAAGTGAAGTGTACGACTTTAGATCAAATTCATCGACCGAGATGATCACACCGGATACCCTCATCCCTTTCTTACAAGTTGGATAACAACAGGAAGAGAAGAGGTTTGGCGAATTTATTCACATAGCAATATGCAATCTTTTACTTCATCAAGAATTTAATATGACCTCCGTAAATATTTCGATTGGTGCATCTCGTCACGATCAAATATGTCTATACAATGCTGTTGAGCACGCAATTCACCTATTAGCATATTGTAAATACGTTGGCATTTATCAGAACATGGATTAGCAATAACATTTATGGTATCCAATTTGATGGCGGTGTTTAAATTTAAATTTATTAGAATAATGGGTAGATAGGTTAAATTACATCAGTAGCGGACAAAATTATAAATGGGCTTTCTTGGTTATTTGTAACTATACCGATAGTTTACTTTTTTGACAGTACCAATAAATCTACATCACCATTCGTTTACTTTTACAGCGCGTAGAAAACTATCTGTAGGTATAAATTATATGAACATATTTCCTAAGTTTCCCATTTACGTAGGCATTTCGTCAATATTTAATCAATTTTTTTATGCAATTCATCTTTCAAATGGACGAAACCGAGTATGGTATTAAAGTTCAAGTTCACCCACGGCATAAGGTCCACTGCCATTAATCCAAGTGAATGGATGATTGCCGTGGTTGTAATAGATTGATACATACGTTTAAAAGTGAAGGATAGTTTGTGAACTATTAATGTTAGAAAGTAGAAATTGATAATGTACTATTTAAATGTTTGCGCTACTAGATATTATCAAAAAAGAGAGTGTTGTTGTGATTAGGTATTCCTTAAATAAATCTATTACATAATCGTGTGCAAAACTGTATGTAAATTAGAAAGTTTTACTCAATCGACCAAATTTGTACTATTAATAGCCGCTCTTTTTCTTCATCTTCGTAATCTTCTAGTTTAGGCATCATTTTCAAGTTAAAATATATTCTAAGATCATCGATATATATGAATTGAGGCAAAGGGGTATCAGTACGGTAAATCAGCGTAAATGGCATATGGATAGAAACCAGTGGTTCTCAAACTTATTTCCATGGCCCTCCCTTTCATAAAACTAAAATTGCTCACGCCCCCATCCCGATTAAAAAATAAAAATTGCTGCTCTAGCTGCTGTTACTACAAACACATTTATTAAAAAAATTACAGGGTATCTTTTTCATTTTCACTATGGAGACTCAGACACCGTGAGAGATATAAAGCAGCTTAAATGAGCAAAGTTATGCAGAATTGTATGGTGAGTTATGGTCAAAAAACCGAAAAAAGTCATTTTCGAGTATGCGTTGGCGTCTATTTATTTTCAAAGATATCAAAAAATAATTTTAACAAAACCTTGGTGAAGTTCTGAGGGTGCTAAAAACATTGTTCTAATTCACATGATTTCACGCATTATTCGTACGTATTGGTTCCCAAAATGATCCCTGTAAATGTTTTTCAATTGAAACTTCTAACCATTCATAAAGCTGTAGTCTTTACATATATAATCATAAATAAATAAATAAATAATAAATAATAAATAATAAAATAAATAACACACCCAGTTCATTTGATGTTACAATGACAAAAAAAATGAATTGAAACAATTACGCAATAAATCAACAAGAACAAATTTGGTTAGTGATTATTGGACTCCAAGCTTGTCGAAAAAAATATGATCTCACACGCAGACAAAAAACAATTGGAGGATAATTTGTGGATTACTAATATCGTCTGTGCATGGAAAATTGGATTCTAAACTATTTTTTTTTTTTTTTTTTTTTTATGAAATTTGAGTGCCTCAACTGCTGAGGTCATTGGCACTGTTACATATGTATGTAGTTACATTAGATAAGATCAAGTTTGTTAATTGCCTTAAGATATTTGATAACATTTGGTAGTTAGGAGTGTTTGTTCAGGATACATTGAAGATTTTTTTGTGCTAGGCCGCTCATGGTTCTTTGGTTGGTGTATTCTGGGCACTCGATCAGAAGGTGTTTCACTGTTAGCCCTCTGTTGCAGTTTTCGCATCGGGGAGGGGGTTGAGGGTTTTTTTCCATAAGGTACCCATGGGTGAGATGCGTGTGCCCAATCCTGAGTCGTGTTATAATTACTTCTTCTTTCCTGGTGAATGACCTTTTGGTTTTCCATTTCTGGGTGTCGTCTTTTATGGACCTCAGTAGGTTTTCACATGAGGACCATTCTCTTTCCCATTCTCTTCTTACGGTTTTTTTTGTGTATTTTTGGTGGTCTTCTTTTGTGGATAGGTTTTCGATTGTTGCTTCTGCAGATGTGAGGGCATGTTTGGCTAGTTGGTCGGCTTCTTCGTTTCCTGTGATACCTCTATGAGATGGGGTCCATGCGAAGACGATCTTTTTGTTTTTTCGGCTTAGGTGTGTTAGGGTCGTGTGTATTTCTTGTACACAAGGGTGCGTGCAATAGATGTGCTGTATTGCGGTGAGTGCGGATAGAGAATCTGTTATGAGAATCCACTTTTCTTCGTGATCTCTTCTTAGTATGAGCTTGGTCGCTTGTAGGATAGCGTATAGTTCCGCGGTAAAGATAGACGTTCCGTCATTTAGCTTGTACATTGTATTTAAGTTTTTGCTGACAATCGCACTGCCTACAGACTCACTACTTTTAGAACCGTCTTGTGTATATTTTATTGTAATCGCTGTATTTTGCAATTAGTTCGTTTATGAGGCTGTGGTACTCTAACGGTGAGGTGTTTGTTTTTTTGTGGTTGGTCAGGCTTAAATCGACTTTGATGTTGGGGAGGGTCCATGGGGCGTTTATTTTTGTAGGTTGTAGAAATTCACGTTGCCAAAGGTTTAGTTTTGTGAGGAGGTTGTAGGCTCGGATGTTGTAAGGGGGAATATTTTTGTTGTTTTTGTTGTGTAGTATTGGGAAAGGGGGGTAGACAAGGTTATTATGGTTCGCGTGTTTCTTGTTCGCTATAATGTTAATTGCGTATTTTAATAACTTCTGGTTGTATCTGTATTTTAGAGGGGTTTTCCCGGTTTCGCTGTAGATACTAATTACTGGGCTTGATCTGAAAGCGCCGGTAACTAATCGTAGGCCTTGGTTATACACTGATTCTACCAGTTTGTTTAAACTTTTATTACGGCTTACTGTTATAAAACCGGCGTAGTCTATTTTGGACTGTACTAAGGTGTCAAATATTCGTAAGAGCGATTCTTTGTTGCTACCCCACCTTGTATGTGAGACTGTTTTTATTATGTCTAGTGGTCTTTTGCAGTCGGTTTTTAGTTTTTTTATGTGTGGTGCCCAAGTTAGCTTACTGTCAAATATGACTCCAAGGTATTTTATTTGGCTCTTGTATTCCAGCTGTATGTTGTTCAGTGTAAGGGGCGGGTTGTCTTGTCTATGTTTTCGTGTAAAGTGGATGCATTTGGTTTTGTGGGCGGTAAAATTGAATCCTGTGCTTGTGCTCCAGCTGTCCAGGTCTTGTAAGGTTTTTTGGAGATTTTGACGGATAGCTTCTATGTCGTCGTTTCTTGTCAAGATTATTAAGTCGTCGGCGTATAGCATTGCTTGCACTGGATAGTGGACGTGGTCACCGATATCGTTTATTGCGATCAGGAATAAGGTAACGCTGAGTAATGAACCTTGAGGAAGGCCATTTGTTTGGGAGTACGTATTTGATCTGACGTTACCAATTTCAACATGGAATTTTCGGTCGGTGATTAGGTTTTTTATGAATGTTATAAGTCTCCCTTTGAATCCCCAGTTCATCAATATATTAATCGCTCTTCTTGTCCAGGTCGAGTCGTAGGCTTTACTAATATCTAAGAGTATTGCTATTAAGGATTCTTTATTTGTAAACGCATTTTTAACTTCCATTTCGAGTTTAGCTATGTGGTCAATAGTTGAATGCTGGCGTCTGAATCCACTTTGTATTGATGTGAGGAGGTTCTGTTGTTCTAGGATCCAGTTTAAGCGGTAGTTTACCATTCGTTCCATGATTTTGCATAGAGTATTTGTGAGTGATATTGGTCTGTAGTTGTTTGGGTCGGCTTTTTCTTTATTTGTTTTCAAGATTGGGACTATTGTAGCAGTGCACCATGACGCGGGGATGTTGCCTTCCGTCCATATTCGGTTGTAAAGATATAGAATAGTGGTTTTGAATGGTGGTGGCAGATTCTGAAGCATGTTGTAATGTATTCCGTCGGGTCCGGGAGCTGTGTCTCTGCAATTATTCAGTGCTATTTCAAGTTCCAGCGATGTGAAGGTTTTATTATAACTTTCGTCATCATCGAGTTCAGTGGGTATGGGGGTGTCTTCAAGTTGTTGTTTGTGTCTCAGGAATGAGTCTGTGTAGGTTTGTGTATTGTAAATATGTTCGAAATTTTTTGCTAAGGTCTCGACTATTTTAGTCGTTGTTGTGATGGTGCTGTCAGGTGTTATTAATCCGGGGATGTTAAATGGTTTGTGGATAGCTTTAATGCTTTTGATCTTTTCCCACATTTCTTTGTTGCTGGTGTTTGTGTTAATTGATGTTACAAAATCTTCCCAGGATTTTTGTTTACTTTCTTTAATGGTTCTTCGTGCTTGCGCTCTGAGTTTTTTGTATTGTATTAGATGTTCTATGGTTTTGTATTTTCGATATTTGTTAAACGCCGAGTTCTTCATCTTTATTATTGCTCTGCACTTCTCATTCCACCATGGTACTTTGTTGCGGTTCCTTGGGTAACTTTTTATGGGGATTGCTATTTCAGACGCGGCTGTGATGACTTCTACTATGGTTTTGTAACTATTGTTAAAATCGTAAAAATCCGGCCATAAATATGAAAGATAGCGTTGCAAATATGCAATCCATTTTTGACGTGCTACTTCAATTTCAGTTTATAACAAGAATTTCATTTCAATGCTTTTCTAAATAAGAAAGTTGGAACTGCGCATGCGCATGCGCAAATCTAAATTTTGAAACTAACGTTAGATTTTCGTAATAATTCGTAATAGAGTAGCCTTACCAAGACCCTTTTGTGAGGCTTTTAAGCGGTTTTATTTATACAATTGTGTAAAATTCTACAATAAACTTCCATATTCTATCACTAGTTTAAATAGAGTGACCATTTTTTTAAAAGGATTAAAAGCGTGACTGTTTACTTTTAGCCATGAAACTGTTTCTAGTATTATGTTTATTATAGTTTCCTTATATTATATAAATATTTTTCGTTTGAGCATATCTAATAATGATTGTAAAATTAGCACAGATATATACAAAGGTACTACCACATTTGTGTTACACTAGTATAATGTAGGTATAGTGCGATGAAGCAGTCTTGCATTCTGCCATTTAACTAATGAATTAGTTAATTATTAATTATTCCAGTATTAATTTTTATTTAAATGTTGTATATAGTATGTTGGTATTGCTGCTAGGGGAGCAGCCACCTTAGTCATTTTCTCATTTTCAATTATGAAGGCAACCTCAACACAGCTAATGCTAATGAGGTGCCTAGCTGTATTCAATAAAATTAGTGTCTATCGACTGTAACTTTGGTTGTGAAATTTTCTTGTTTACAGTAATAAATTATTTCTATTTTCTATTTCTTTTCCTTTGTTCCAAGCGCCTATGTATCAAATTTCGTTTAAATACTCCCATAAATAAAAAAGTTGGCACTGCGCATGCGCAAAACCAGATTTTGAAACTGGCGTTAGATTTTCATTTATTCCAAGTGATAAGCACTTGCCTATGTGCCTATGTATCAAATTTCATTCAAATACTTTTATAAATAAAAAAGTTTGCAATTCTGTTTATAAGTGGTCGAGATGCGAAAAGGGTACCTACTGTGAATTTTGAATCGATTCGACTAAACTTTTGGCATTGCGTATCATATGGCTAAAGCTATGCCCATATTGAATTTCATGCAATTCAGTTCATAACTAACGGAGATCTAAAAGTGATCGGACATTTCTAAACAAAATTATCGTTCACACGGACAGATAGAGGGACAGACAAACAAAGGACATACGGAAAAACCAACAGACAGACGACAAACAGCAATACAAAATTATAAACGGCAAAAGTGTAAAATTATGGAACAAATAAAAAACGGTTTGTTGGTTTTTTTAGGAATAAACGCAGAAAAAATTCCTTCCTTGGTGCAAGTCTCGACACCATAACGAACCAAGTAGCGAATTAAGTAGAACAATAGCTCTTAAGATAAAGAACTAGTAGCGTCTCAACGAACGAGCGGACGGACGGACAAAGTGGCCACAATAACGCATTTTTTTGATTTTTGTGGAAATGCGCTAAAAACGGCAAGAATCCTTGGCTGACTACAAAACCAATTTAACTTGTAAACTTTTTAAAATATCAAGAAGTTTCTGCTAGAACAAAAAAAATTTCTTCAAACTGGATCGAATGGGTTTCGCTCGGAGTTTCATCTCTAAATAAACCTTCTGGTGCGTAGAAACCTTTTTCAGTCACCGACTCAAATAGATATGTATCCACCTCAAAAACATTTTTATTATTAGATATCTATCCTATAGGGAAATGGACATAGAATTCGCCCTCCAAAATAACTGCAGCACAAGCCCAGGCTACGACTACATCAAATATCACATGCTTCACTACTTACCAGACGTTGTCAAAAAGTTATTACTTCAAATTTAAAGAGATAACCAAAACAAAAATGGACGCTTTTGGAGAGGTTACACTCATCCTTAAGCCTGAGAAAGACGCGAACTTCTTCATCTTCTTATCGTCCCATCTCTTTGTTATCCTGTGTACTAAAAACTCTAGAATGCAAGATTAAATATAGGCTGGAATACATAAGAGCTCTCCACCGCTCTGCTCGGGTTTTCGAAGTCATGACGAAGTTATTACGGTAAACCACAAAAATAATTGGGAACTGGGGGAATTTTATTGAACCCAATTATCCTGAAACCCCTAAAATAAGGCAAAACTTTTTAAAATCTCTTCTAGATAAATGATCCGTATCTATTACCATATATAAAGACGGATCCAAAGACGAGTCAGGAACTGTCGGTGCCTTCTATATCCCGTCCTTTCAGACGGAGAAATCTTTTCAGCTCCCTAGTAACTTTACCATTTTTAGCAATGTCATAAGAAAGCGGTCTAGGAATAGGTATTCCGAAGTAGACGCCTGCAATGAGACAGTGGAAGGGGGCGAATGGTACCTTTTTGCATATTTTTTTAGTCATAGAGTTCCCTTTTGGCTGAATATGGCTGAGTAAAATATTTAGTGCTTTGGCTTTTATTATACCATGGTGCTTTGGTGAAATCAAATCATTCTCAATGGCGTTTTTTGTCGAATATAAAAATGTTAATCAAATTTGAGGTTGTTTTACTGGTTAGGGTGGCGATCGTGCAGACCGGTTTTCAAAGAATTAAGGATATTGACGGTAATAGACACCTAGATTCTGGAGATATGTTGCTTAGGGTTTAGAAAGAAATCGTTTTTTTTTAATCCTGAACATGTTTACAACATTCGACAGAAGATGTACTTAAACCCTGGCAAACACAGATCATCTTTGTTTCAAAAAAATTTATCGTTTCGAACGTGTCAAATTTTTAATGCACTACCGCCAAATATTAAGGCCATTAAAACCTACAAAATTTAGATTTGCATTAAAACAATTTCTAGTAGAAAAAGCGTACTATCACCTAAATGAATACCTGAACATTTGAAACTGTATGTTCGTCACAGTTTTAGAATGGGATATTTTAATGTGTTTTTTTAATGTGTCGGTTTGTTTTAATATGTTATACATTTTGTAATTTTAGTATTTGTGCTAAGTATATTGTTTGTATGTATTAGGGACATGGTGTTGCCACCTACTATAAGGTAAAGCAACAACGAATAAATAAATGAAATGAAATGATAGAAAAAAGTTAATGCAGATAATCGATAGAGAATTTTATACTCTACAAAAAAAGTAACATATTTTTTGAAGAAAGGGCGTAGTTTTCCTGTAAATGACTTACTCCCCCCCCCTTCTAGAGGGAGTCGGATGACTCCCCTTCTAAAAATGTTTCTTTTGGTCCAATAACAATAAATTGTGCAAAGTGGCAAAGTTAATCATCAAACGCCCTATAATTGCATGTAGGGCTAGGATTATTCCATCCTTATAATATATGCTCCTTATTAGCACTGAATAGAAAATGTGTGACCTTGTTCATGATCCTTATCCTCTAGTTAAAACATTTCATAGATTTTCAGGCTGGCCAATATTTTAGAATATGTGGAAAATGGTAATATTCCCAGATTTATCAACCCCACTTGAGATTAATTTCATCATACTTATACAGAATAGGTACCAAAGAACATGAGTTCGCAAGACTCGATATGAGGACCAGTACTTTCTTTAACACATGAATTAAATTACTTTGTCACTCACAGTAACTGAGCTTTGTATGCACAATAGGAAATGCACACCTTAAGCTCATCTACTTGCCTTAAATTGTAATGATGATAATGTTTCAAATAAAGCTGCGACAGTAAACCGAATTCACAATAGTATATTGAAAGACAAGTGTTACAATGCGACCTATTGTAATACGACTATCTTGTGGCACGAGTGGCGACGCGAAGCGTAGCCACGAGTGTCCGCAAGATAGGAGTATTACAATAAAGCATTGTAACACGCGTTTTTCATACTATTTTTTCTATTTCGGTGCTTTAATTAAAAAAAAAATCATTATCAGAAACTATAGGGAACATTAGAACTAACATGTTTTATGTTGGGAACACTTTTTATGCCGTTAAGTTTTAGGTTGGCAGCGTAGTAAGACTGACATTTTGAAGTTCAAACATGGAAGTACCCAACGAAGTACCTACTTGTACTAACTAGTAACTGCCAACTTAAGAGATGAGTTACCAAAAAAAAAACGACTATAATCACTGTCTTTGTACAACTGTTTTAGGCCGAAAACAGTTGCACAAAATCATCATTGTGACACCGAAATAGAAAAAATTTCTTTGTCCAAACTCCGATTCGAACCAGAGCCCACGTGGGTGAACCCTGATGTTGGGTTGTAAAATGAAAATCCGTTTCCATTTACTTCACTTAGTAGGGAGAGTGGCACGGAATAAGAGTTCTTACTCAAATGTAGAAACCTATGTATGTTGTTTTCTAGTTTAGTTTATTATAAATATTGGTGACAGGGAAGGTTAAGAGGGGATGGTGATAAACTTGCACTTAATACCGAAAATCTCACTACTGCCCCGCAACCTTTGCACCTTTACAACCACAAATGATAAACTGAAAATAATATCGCCTAATTATTCGAACGCCGTTCGCAGGGAAATTTCTCAGATCGCCCACCGGCTAAAGCGACCCTACTGCACCATACGCAGTGCATGGTGGTGCAAAAGTCATAACAAACAAAAAAAAAAAACAGATTATTCAAATACGACATGTCCGCCTAGTATAAACGGTTTATAAAAACGATCATTATCTATTCGGGGGGTTTGTTTACTAAATGTGAATCTCCAATAGCGATGTAAGTTGGTGGGGTATTTTTAACATCTGATCACGACAGCTGTGAGCTGATATTGGTTTGCTGATATTGAGTTATTAAATTGTTAAACTATGCGTTTGATTAAATATTGGCTTTAAAAAAGAATTTTCATAGCGATAGGGAACGGCTTTCGTTACGTGCTTTGCTCGCATTTTTTTTTGTCTTAACAAATATTTCCACTATACTTTGATTGGAAATAAGCGGGTTGGCTTGAAATTGCTAGAAGAAAAGGGAGACATTATTTTGACCATCTGCCTTCTGTGTTATACGCATAACTTATAATTCTTTAAAATTATGTAATAGAAAACAGGAGTGTGTCCTTTGGTGTATAATGCTTTCCGTAAGTCCTGAGAGTCCTGAGACAGTTTCTCGCTTTTAGGACACCAACTTTGTTCTTGAATGCCTACGATTCAAACGCGCACATTGAAATGTTTAGGAGTGCATTTACCCGAGAGGAAACCGTTACTAGGGTTTTGTCCGTCCGTTCACCTGTTCTCTCTAGTTTGAGCTTTTACGCAGTTTTTTTTCACATGACGTCTTCAAAGGTGCGCCAATGTGTATTTTCATGTTCCTGTTCTTTACATGTTACTAAGTTTGTTTTTAGGTCGTTTTTCATTTTTTCCCCACTACGCGTGAAACAAAAGAAGTTGCACTTTCTTACTATTTTATTGGTGGACATGTTATCAAATTATTAAGGTTACTTTGTAATTTTTTTATGTGAGTTAATCTGAAGTCACTCTCTTCAATTTCTTCTTCCTCATTTTATTGATCATTTTCCAGTTTCTTCTTCCAACTTCATTTCAGTCACCTTTAATTTCTTATAATATTCTTTTATCCGGTACCCCAAGTTTTCCTAATTTCTTTTCAAGTTCATCGAATGTTTTCCGCAAGTAATTTTCAATTCTTCTTTAAAGCTCCTCTCAAATTTCTATGTTAATTCTGACTTTAAAAAAAATGGTTGAAGGATTTATTTCACAGAAAACTTTGCACCATCAACATCCTTTCGAAGATTGCGTTATCGAACCTAATTGTAGGATTTGTTACTAAAATCTACCAATATTCCTATTGGGAAAACATTATTTTTCGTTTCAATAGAATTATGCTTCAACTAGCGTAATTTGCTAATCACATCCAAAGATTTCATGGAAAGAGTAGCATACTAGATATACAGGGTGAAAACTTTTTCTTGAGCACTGAATATTATCTTCAAAACAACGTTTTTTTAAAGAAGCTTTTTATGGTAGCCAAAATTATAAAAAGTTTGCTACCAATTTGCGCACTTCAAATTTGTAGTGGCGTACTTCTGCATGGTCAAAGGGAGTTTATTATTTTTTTTAAAGGCAACCACTAGTTTTCATTACATATTCTTGAAGAGTAGGTACACTTTTTTGGATATAGCAACATCAAAAATTGAATATATTACATAATCAAATTGAAGAGAAAAATCCAAATTAAAGAAAATGATTGTGTTAAAATTAATTTAATAATTTCACTGGTTTGCGATGAAAAAAACGTTATTCTTTTGTTTATGAGGAAGCACTTTATTGTATCAAAAATTATTAAAAAACTTAAGTAACACATGTTTAAAAATTATTAATAGTGGGACGCCTTTTACAGAACTCAGAGAGTCACTTTTTAGCGCGTTCTTGGAAAAAAATACGCTATTATATTCGTTATGGCTGGCTGGCTGTCCGACTGAGATCTCAGCAATTACAATACCTAGAGACTTCAAATTTTCACTAAAAGCTTTCTGATGCACTGTAGATGTGCAGGCTCTAGTTTATTTTGAGTTAGATTATTCGTGAGATCGATAATGTTACACTTTGCTAATGAAATACCAAATACTGAACTGAACTGCATTACCAAAAATGCGCTTTCATCATGCATATGCGGATTTACAACTTGTTTTAATGGGCAGCACTATTTTTTCGTGAGGTATTTTATTCAAGAGTGAACTTTTTTTAATATGACAACAACAAAAATAAGATCAAGCTATTACCATTATCAAATTAATTAAATATTTTCCTTAATTTGAGATTTTCTTTTAAATTTGATTATGTAGTACAAGTTTTTTGTGCTGCTATATTCAAAAAAGTGTACTCTTTAAGAATATGTAATAAAAACTATTGACTATTTAAAAAAATATGCCCCTTTGACTATGCAGAAGTACGCCACTGACCACCAATTTAAAGTACGTACGTAAAGTACGTAGATTCACGGTTACAACATGCATTAACGGTTACCGTTTCTCCCTTTTTATTGAAAGTTACATTTACTACGGATTTGGATCCTAGGGGGAAACAACATTGAATTTTTGGTGTACACCCCTTTGAATTAATTTGAATTAATGTGAATTAACGTGAATTAATTTGAATTAATGGAATTAACGTTACTTAATTTGAATGAACGTGAATTAACGTGAATTAATTTGAATTTGAATTTCTGGGTGTAATGTAGTGCTGCATTTTTTAATTCTTTCTAGGTACTCGTCTCGCACGAATGGTTGTTCTTAGCTCTGGATACCTACTAGTATTCCCCCCCCCCCCCTCCAAATGCGGCAGCATCTCTCCCATTTGTAAGGGAGAGATTGTATATTATAATATTAAGTACGCACTCTGTTTTAAGAGACAAAATTAGAACACTAAATTATGCAAGTACGATTCCTGCAATGCATATCCCGAAAAAATTATCCTAGCACAGTTAGTCTATGGGACAACTGGCTAAATTTAAGGAAATGGTATAATTTGGGGGTACCAATTTTCCTTTTTACCACGGTTAGACACATACATTAGGATGTAAAAAAACGATAATTGCCATCTCAAAGTGGTAGCTAATAGAAATGGCGGCCAATCCAAGATGGCGGATGTTGAGTTTTATAAAATTAACTATACCTATCTTTAGAACTATTGGTCCGACTTCATCATTTTCTTAAATGTGTGTGCTACAATATTGTCATAACTACATTTCCGATAAAATCAACAATTAGTAACTAATGCATGAAGTAAACGAACGGAATTTTTTTTAACTCTTAACATTTAATGAAAACTAAATTAACCCCATCGTTACTTTCAAAAGTTTCATATACACTAAAATCTGCTCCTTCTTCCTTTTCTTCAGTGACGTATCCACAAGTTGGCAGTTTGCATGCGCTTGTATACTTTAAGTTATTAGCATTACGTAATGGTAGTTGTCAAGAGCCAGCTTGGTAATTCTACGTGAGGTGATATGGAAGCCAAACTTAGGGTTATCTTTCATCTTTTTGCTGCTTCCGGAATAGCATCTCTTTGATTTTGACGTACAATTTTCCAATGTATTTTTTGTTTTATATAATCTACTTATGTCAAATTATCGGCACAGTATACACCTTTCCATCAATATTAACAAACTCTTTGCTGACGTTATGGCTAAAAGCCGTATTTGATCGTATTTATTGCAAGACAGTCAGTCTTGTCAGTTGTAAAGTTCTTGTTTACCGTTAAGCGGAAACGCGTGTCACATTTTACAAGGAAGTTAATGGGAGTGCTGTGTTTATCGAACAAGCGTCGCTTATCTGAAGCCTTTCTTTAAGGTTTTCCCTGTACTCGTTAAAGGGAGTTTTTTCACCATTAAAGAGCCAATTTTACATCTGTAATTACAACGAACCCAGTGTCGTTCAAATTGAGATACAAGTTCAATTAAAGTAGAGAAGTGAAGGTTTAGAAACATAATCCGCACATACCAATTTCATCATCATTTGTTATTTGATCATGGCTCTTCAGCTACAATATATCTATAGACGTAACTACAATGATTTTTGTATCTAGTAATTATTTTAATTTTAATTCAATTGTTTGATCAGCTAAGGCTGTGAATAATCGTTTATTTTTGGTTGTCTTATGAGATTTTGTGTATCTTCGGTTTGCAATATTTATTAAACCGAATTTATTTTTGCGTATCTTGCATATTTTGATATCCTTTGCATTTACATGATAGAATTGCATATTTTATGATGTCCCTATTTAAATTTTTGTTAGATTGAATCGATTTTAATTTCAATTTTTAATACATTTTTTCGGATTTTTATAACGGACGCGATAATGAAACATACTGCAAAAGCCGAAAGGAAGATTTATTGATTTAATTGATGTTTAATTTCATCATTTCCAAACTATTTTATCTTTCTCTTTCTCTACGGTAATGATGGGTGATATTGTGGAAGGTTTGGAAATTGCTCCCAATAGTCCTTTTCTAATGCCCCTATTACTTTTGTTGATGTAGAGTATAGTTTCTCTGCTTAGTGCTTATAAATTAATTCTTAGCGGCAGGAGACAATTATTTCGTTCAGAAAACTTAGAGAAACATGTAATTGCTAGTGTTTATCATAATTCCTTTTTTATTAGAAATTATGCAACATAAATAATTTTGTATACGTGTGCATATATATCAAAACTGTTTGCATATTTTTCACTAATATTCTGCATAATATGCGCATAATTTTACCATTTATTGTGTATTAATACAGGCAGTAAAGAAAATTCGGGAAACAATTAAAAAAAACATTTTTATAAATTACTTATTAACAGTTGATTTTATGGAAAAAGGACTAATAACAATATTTATAGCACATATAAAGAGCTTTCAATAAAAAAAAAGATTAATGAAATTGGATCAATAATTCCAGAGATATAGTTTACTTTATAAAACTCTACATCCGCCATCTTTGATTGGCCGCCATTTCTATTAGCTACCGCTTTGAGATGGCAATCATGATTTTTTGGCATCCTAATAAACCTGTATAACCACTGTAAAAAGGAAAATTGGTACCCCCAAATTATACCGTCATGTCAACTGGCCCATGGACTAAGTTTACTTGCAGTAATACCGCCTGTGTGGCTCAGTGGTAGAACGTTGGGCTACATAGCCGGGAGGTAGGGTGTTGAGAGCCCAGACTAAATAGGTGGCTTGGACCACTGACAACATAGAGCCAGAGTGCTATAATTCCGCCATCTATTGTAATATAGAAAAATTGTAACCGCTCACTGTCCAACCCAGTAACACCATCTTTCCCTGGTATACCCTATTGATTCCTGATTTGTGAGAGGGTTCCAGCGAAAGACCCACGTTTTGTCGCGAAAAATCATTTATTTATTTTTTTTAAATTATCCCTTTCTTGTTCTCTTTTGCACTACTTTGTACATGGTAGGTACGTACTTTGCCGTACGTACATCGGACGTACACGTCCATTAAATTCGTAC
This sequence comes from Photinus pyralis, assembly GCF_008802855.1. NCBI lineage: Eukaryota > Metazoa > Arthropoda > Insecta > Coleoptera > Lampyridae > Photinus > Photinus pyralis. The sequence continues at coordinate 30,179,720 of NW_022170738.1, read as the reverse complement.
ATAAACGACAAAATGCAAAGTGACTCGTTACACTTACCTTCAAATTGATGTTTTATTCCACAATAAATGGGCTAGGGCACAAAATGTGATTCACGCATACCGTCCAGCTACAGAAATGAAAAAACTAAAGTAAGGAAAGGATTTTGGTACCTTAAAGGGCAAAGTGCGTGGGCATGCCATGATCACGTGCAAAATTACCAGTTGACCGATATTGCCGGAGTACCATGTACGTACTTTGTACGTTATAGAGCTATAGTTTGTGATCGTACGCAAAATGTAGGTACATTAGACGTACATATCTCACCCGTGGACGTACGTACGTAAAATAGAACAAAAATGTACGTACAGTGTACATACATTGCGTGCTATATGGGTATCCATAAGTAATTCGATATTTTGCGGCTCTGGTAAAATGGTATGATGTATTTGGGATAGCTAAGTATGTTTATTAGTTTATAACTCCAATAAGTGGGATAGAAAATAGTGCCGTGCCGGTTCCAGTTGGGACAAAACTAAATTTGATATTATTTTCTGAGCCTATGATTTCGTGTATCCTGAGGGTAAAATTTTTATAACAAAATGCGACGTATTGTTGTGTGTCTACTATCAATCGTGTTGTGCTTCTATTTAAAGCACCGAAAAACACCTAGTTTTCGTCAACTCGCAAATCTAGGTTGTCAGCCTATTGTCGAAAGTTCGCGAAAATTTAAAGCGCTAAATCGGATCGATCCACTTTGTAGACTTCAGCTTAATTATTGTAATGACTAATTCACGATTTTTTTCCCGAATTCCTTCGATTTGATTATTTCGCGCCACATTTCCTATTCGAAAACCGTATAAATAATTTTCAAATTCGGGGAAGTCCTCTACATTTTTAATTGGATTTTAAGTTTCAAAGGTATTCGGTTTTCTAAGATGATTCGTAATTCGCAGATTAGTGAGATTACTCAAATTAAATTATAGGAAACTTTTTACACTTCGCACTTTAGAACGCCGTCTCTTGAAGCCGCAAATGCGTATGCCTTACCGAATCGGTAACTACACTATATTTTTAATACACTTTGTTATATCGTAAACACAAATTCCTGTCGAGTGTTTCCCTGATATCTTATTCCTTTTATAGATGTATGGAAAGCAAGATGGAGGATGATGAGAACCCTATCTAAAACTAAAGAATGTTTTATGCTTTATAGAACGCTGGAATTTTTATTAGTTCTAAATTTTATAAATACTTAATTTATTTTCAAATACTGCCAATATACTTTCCAAATTTTATTAGTCCCGCTGCCAAAATTAGCAAGAAAATAAGGAATTAATATCAAACTTCCCAAATTGAGTTTGGGCGTCCGGGAATTACGTTTCTTGTAAAATTATTAAAAGGATTTGAATAGATCAAAAAGCTGTCTATATAGAATCACCTTATATGATAATATCCGAGTTTATTATTCCCGCCGTCCTTCAAAAATGTGTTTGAAGATCTTCCATGACAGATGCCTTCAAATCTTACGGAACATGCATCGGAATAATCTAACTCCAAATAAGGTCAAGGGTGGTAACAGACCCTAGAAAAAGGGCTACTACTAAAAGTGGAAATTGCTGACGTTACACCTACATCACTCCGATATATCGGTGATATTATAATTGCAATTTTGACTTACGCGCGTTAAAAATATTTTCGACATAGTACGGACATTATTTCTATCAACACGAGATCAACATTTCACGCCAGAATATTTTTGGAATATAAAATAGGTATCTAATACTCTACAATGCACGGCAAAGGCATTTTAATGCGCTTTTCACGTAACGTACCTGCTCTTGACAGCATATTTGATGCAGAATCCAACGGATTATATGATTGGTAATATACGTACATAAAATAAACGCATAAATACCTTGCTTATAAGAGTTTTGTTGACAAATTACTTTTGAATTAGGAAAACTTTACACTCCAGAATCAAAACGTTACTAAAAATTAATGCAGCTGAACTGCATTATTGCATCAATATGCGATCAAAGGGGTTTAATATTATTGTGACTGAACCTGTCCGTTCGTCAGATTTATGCCAAATTTGATTTTTTGCACTGTTTTCACTGAATTCATTAGTAGCACTAGCTTCCTGATACATGACGTCGGTTCACTAAATCAGTTTCTGGAAACTTAACGTAGAAAATTAACATCTCAAGTTTGTGTCGAAGGAGGACCAAACGTAACCTTATATGAATTAAGATATTTTGGTTTCTTTCACGTGATAATCCGTTTAATTTTTTAAGAAGGGGGATGAGATGGAATTCAATACGAATTTCTTCGCGAGCACATTATAGTAGTTTGTCTGTCGAACTAGCAGTTTCCGTTTCTTTTATTTGATGGGTGTTAATGAATGAACAAAATCAGTTTCTGTGCCCGCGCAGGCGTATTCCAACTTCATTATTTTTAAGATGTTTTAAATAAAAAATAACTGAATAAGAAACTTGAAACGTCATTTTTACAACTGTCATTTTTATCTGAAGAAATCTACTAATGTGGTATCGTCATTTTCCTCACAAATATCAAGTACATCAACCGGAATCAGAAATATGGCCTCAAATCCGGGACCCATTTTCTCACTTCGGAAAATGAAACTGCAACTAAGCCATCCTCATCTCCATCAGCCTTACAATTTTCACCGTTCCATCTGTAAAAGGCAATTCAAGAGTAAAACTGGATTTAAAATGCACCTCAATGGAATACACCGTACAATAGATCAAGTTTCTGATGGAAATTCTTCTTCCTACCCAGTAGATTTCACTCTGGATAAATTTAAGCGTGGTGAAAGCTGCTCGTATGCTGGTCTCAAAAGAGTTATCCATGTTGATTAATAGGTGTGAGCCCAATTTCATGGTATAAACTTTTCTTCTGTGCCTTTATGGTTTTAAAATACCCAGAAGTCAAGAAAAGACTAACTTCCTTAGTAAAAAATAATCTAAATTCATAGATATAAATGAATAATAAAGTACCTAGTATTAACCATATTCTGACAGATGCCTTTAGAAGAACCAAGGAATTATCCCATAAACCGCAAGATCCAGATTACTTGCTTTGCAAAAACGCACAAACCAAATTATTTGAGTGCGATGAACGAACGGCGCCTAGATCAGATTCATCTTTTCACCGAAGCGTCATAAACTTGCTTTGGATGATTCGTCGAAAAACCGACTTCTCTTGGAATCGGCGCATCACGCATTGCATTGGAGTACCGCACCATATACACTATGCGTTGATTTGTGCACCAAATAAAATTGAGCACATTATGCATGTGCAAATGATTTTTCAGAAACTGATGTAGAGGATGGATGAGATTTTAGTGTTGCATTGAAATGAGTGATTCAACACAGGCCGAAGGATAATCCACTGAGACAAAATGTGTAGGTACACCAGAATTTCAAAAGCATAAAAGAAAATTCCAAAAAAATTCCATCAAACTTCAAAAAGACTTTCAAAACTGCAAAATAATTCCAAAAATTCCAAAGAATTCCATTGAATTCAAGTAACTTCCAATAAGAATTTCAATGAATTCTAGTGAGAATTTTATGTTTATATTATTATTGCTGCCAGGTCAACTCTTAAAAAGAATGATATTTATTTATGTGCTTACATATTATCATTGATATTATGATGATTGGACTTGGATCTCAATTGAATCTCTTAATTCTCGCCTACCTCTTTCTACTTGACTTGAATTACGACCGTTTCCACGAAAACCAAGGAACAGTTCGAGTTCTCTTCTCATTTCGTAGTTGGTATTTTCAATGTTATGCCTCAAAGCTATGCGTTATGAGACGAACGGACTGAAACCTCTAAAATCAGTTCAATCTGTTTAGAAATTAATAGCATTATTTTACTTAACACGTGAACACATCATCGGCTTCGGCAGCTGCGCCGCCTCATGTCCCTACCTTACAAACCTCTTAAGGCTTCTTCGATTTTCATCACAATGATTAAAGGCTCAATTCTTTTCGAGAAATATTTAAACAATGATTCCATCATTTGACTGAACGAGAGGACATAGCTTGGACGGGTCCGCCGCCTTGCCTCAGACACTTTTGAACATTTCTTTGGCTGGGTTCGCATTGGATTATTTTCGTGAAGTATTTAAATATTGATGGCATTATTTTACTCCTGAACACGAGAACATACACCTTCGGCCTCGCTTCACTGCCTTAAGAACTGCGGATGATTTCTTTGACTTTCTTTAAAACGATTAAAAAATGCACGAAATTGCGCATTAAATGTATATATTGGTAAATTTCTAAAAAACATCGGCGAATTTTAAACCGATATTTCCGTTCAATTGCACTTTAAAAAGGTCGGCATTCCGCATAGCGGCTCCTGACGGATGAGATCAATTTAGTGCCGTGCAAAACAACAGCCATACCAAGCGATAGAAGTAATCGCTTCCAAAATGTTGAATGATATCCAGGTAATTATATAAAAATCAATATAAAGTAAGCCCCAGCCTGAACTATAGCTTGTAAAAAGACTTCATATGAATTTCAAAATAATTTCATGGGTTCTATAAGAATTCCATAAATTACAAAATAATTCGATGAATTCCAAAAGAGTTCCATGAATTTCATAAAAATTCCATGAATTCCAAGGGGTTGTCCGTTTTTTTATAGTAAGACCTAGCATAATATTTGCAGGGAATAATTTAATAAAAAAATTGCCTTGTAATATTAGTGAGTCCACCGGTATGACTAATAAAATTAAATGGAGCACCCTATTAAAAAATGATTTAGCGCATGCGCAAATAATTTTTCGGAAACTGACGTGGTGGGAGGGCGACCACCCTATCTGCTGGATGAGATTTTAACGTTCTGTTGAAATGAGTGATTCACCAGCTACGTGGAAATCGGCGATACATTTGTAGTCGTCAATTAGGTCTTTTAAAAAATGGGTAATTTGCAGGGGTGTGGGTAAAACCCGGACCCGGACCCGGACCCGAACCCGGACTTGGTGGGTAAAACTCGGACCCGGACCCGGACCCGGACTTGGTAGGTAAAACCCGGACCCGGACCCGGACTCGGACTTAGTGGATTCTTTCTTTTATATTTTCGTGCATCGTAACATTAAATCCGTTATAAGGGGCTTGGTAGGGTTCCAAGCATTACCTTTTTCGGTTGGATTGAACCCTTTCTGTGCGTCAAATGCGTTTGGCTCATATTTTCAAAATGCACAAAGAAAATAGAAATTTGTTTCTTTTGTCAATATTCCTTGTTGTAGTCGCTGTATTAAGTTTTATTTTAGGCGAACGTTAAAGCGGAAGCGGAGCTTATTTTCGCTCGTTCTTACACGATGTTTGTATACGCGCTTTAACTTTAGAAGGAATTATTACAGTACGAGGTTGAAATCGTCATAGTATGTTCCAGATCATAAAATAACATCCATATCCCTCCACAAATACAAGAAATATGAACAAAATTGCGCCAGGAATGCGGGTTGGCACATCTTGGTAGCCGTGTGACATAGTAAACATTTAAATAGGGGAATTTGTACCTAGATTACGGCGCAACAATAATCTTCTATTAAAGAGTTTGTTTTGGAAACCTTCTAGCTTTCCGGAAAACTATAAAAAATGAAAAATAAAGGAAACGGTCAAAAAATGCATGCACATACCCAACTTCCTTTAAACTATTAAAGCGATTTTTCTAAAAATTTTAATGTGGATCCTTCAAATCTAATCTGCCCATGCGCACACCCAACTTTCTTATTTGTAAAGGAATTTCTCTGAAGCGGCAAATAAATAATTTTAATCACAGATGCTTCTAGCAAAGCAAGCATATCTCATATTGTAAAAATCAGATGTGCGCAATGTCAATTTCCTTATAAGATGTAGAGACATTTTTTTGAATTTTTAACCAATGGTTCTTCTACTGCAAGGAACATATCGCACATTTTAAACATCAGGCGTGAGCTTGCGCACGCTGCGCAATGCTAAGTTTCTTATTTATAAGAAAACATATTTTCCTCTACCTACACATAAATAGTCCGTTATATGAATTTTCGGCAAGATCTGATCGTTCATGGAAAATGGACTCAAGTAACTCCCCTTAAGGCGAAAACCGCTTTTTCATTTTTGTTTTCGTTAAATTAGGCTTATCTTTTTCTCGTAGTAAAACACTACAAATCACCGACAGTTTTTTTGAACATTACAGACGTTCCCGTAAACCGAGTAGGTATTGGTTTATTGGACATGATACAGTCGATCTCAGTAACTTCCAATAAAATATCGAATTAATATACAGCGACATTCACGCAGCTTGTTGGTTAAAAGTTTTTAAACCTGCAATTGAATAGAAATTGAAATTTGATTTACATTTGACATTTGCCAAAACCTATGACAGATAGGTAGGTACTTAAATTTTAATTGCGTTGAATGCAGAATAAACTAACGCATAGGAAGAAAATAGAAAATGTTACGTTTCTATTAAAAAAACACCAAGATGGCACTACTTGCGGGGTATTTATGGAAGGAGCACCATCTTGAAATTATTTTATATTTCAATTCGCAATGGTCGGTTATGGCTGTAAACCAAATTTCAAGTTTCTATTTCAACTACAAGTTTAAAATCTTCTAACGAACGGACTACGTGGATCACCTTGTATGAATAAAATGTAAAGCTACTATAAATTAATTAGATTAAATAGGGTTAGGTGCTCGGTACCTAGGAACTATGTATGAATAAAAATATATTTACTGCGGGGGAAATTTTTTGATCTTACTCGATAAATCGTCGTAAACCTTCCATGACATGTCACATTTTCGACTTATTGCAACAAAATGGTCAATACCACCAAGAACTGTCGGTGATTTTTTGTGTATTACTTATACGAGAAAAAGATAAGCCTAATTTAACGAAAACAAAAATGAAAAAGCGGTTTTCGCCTTAAGGGGAGTTACTTTAGTCCATTTTCCATAAACGATCAGAACTTGCCGAAAATTCATATAACGGACTATTTATGTGTAGGTAGAGGAAAATATGTTTTCTTATAAATAAGAAACTTAGCATTGCGCAGCGTGCGCAAGCTCACGCCTGATGTTTAAAATGTGCGATATGTTCCTTGCAGTAGAAGAACCATTGGTTAAAAATTCAAAAAAATGTCTCTACATCTTATAAGGAAATTGACATTGCGCACATCTGATTTTTACAATATGAGATATGCTTGCTTTGCTAGAAGCATCTGTGATTAAAATTATTTATTTGCCGCTTCAGAGAAATTCCTTTACAAATAAGAAAGTTGGGTGTGCGCATGGGCAGATTAGATTTGAAGGATCCACATTAAAATTTTTAGAAAAATCGCTTTAATAGTTTAAAGGAAGTTGGGTATGTGCATGCATTTTTTGACCGTTTCCTTTATTTTTCATTTTTTATAGTTTTCCGGAAAGCTAGAAGGTTTCCAAAACAAACTCTTTAATTGAAGATTATTGTTGCGCCGTAATCTAGGTACAAATTCCCCTATTTAAATGTTTACTATGTCACACGGCTACCAAGATGTGCCAACCCGCATGCCTGGCGCAATTTTGTTCATATTTCTTGTATTTTTGGAGGGATATGGATGTTATTTTATGATCTGGAACATACTATGACGATTTCAACCTCGTACTGTAATAATTCCTTCTAAAGTTAAAGCGCGTACAAACATCGTGTAAGAACGAGCGAAAATAAGCTCCGCTTCCGCTTTAACGTTCGCCTAAAATAAAACTTAATACAGCGACTACAACAAGGAATATTGACAAAAGAAACAAATTTCTATTTTCTTTGTGCATTTTGAAAATATGAGCCAAACGCATTTGACGCACAGAAAGGGTTCAATCCAACCGAAAAAGGTAATGCTTGGAACCCTACCAAGCCCCTCATAACGGCTTTAATGTTACGATGCACGAAAATATAAAAGAAAGAATCCACTAAGTCCGAGTCCGGTTCCGGGTCCGGGTCCGGGTCCGGGTTTTACCCACCAAGTCCGGGTCCGGGTCCGGGTTTTACCCAC
>NW_022170738.1:30040197-30171591 GCF_008802855.1 Photinus pyralis | reverse complement strand
ATTACATTTCTTTTAATTAATTTGTTCTATCGATCACTTGTTGCGCGGTAGTTGTTTTCCTGACCCTGAGCGCCTATGTCAGTTTTGTTTCATCTGTAAATGGTTAGGTTTGTGTTTAGTCGAGCCCAAATTACGACCTAGATAGAAGTAGTCATGTTAAATTTGCCTATTGTGTACCCAGAAGTATATCAGGTGTTTATTAAAAATTTCTTAATTAAGTTTTTGGATTTTTGGTGGCGGTGGCTGATAAATTTCTCAAATGAGGTGGCTCGTAGCATTTTTATTTGGCGCCCAACGTGGGGCACATAGCATTTTTATTTGGCGCCCTTACGGTGGGAGCATTAGGAAAATGCAAAACGTAGGTCAAATTTTTCTAATTTAAATTCAACTTTTGTTTGCTTTAAGGTGAAATTTTCTTTTGGTACCCAGACGTTTTACAGGAAAAAAAATGTACTGTTGAATTTAGTGGATGCAGAATTTTTACAGGTTGTAAAAGTCAGTAGGATAAACTTGAAGGGCGTGTTCTCTTCATCATTTAAATGGAATTACCGGGATACGTGGTGGAAATTTAATAGAAAGTTTATTTTAATAAAGGAGAACTTTTTACGAAAAATAAGTCTACAATGAAGATAAAGACCGAGGAAAAATGTGTCGCTGAGGTCCTGAATGCAATAAGAGGAATTAGCAAAAGTAGGGAATGAATAAAAAACTATCACAATTTTAAAGCATTTTTCAGAGCTGTATAAGCTCATAGAGCTCTGGAAAGGACCCCTTAATGACAAAAAATTATTGCTCTCCTAAATTTTTCACCCTCATGATATTCTAGTTCCTTTCCAGAACTTTTATTTATAGTAGGTATCTATATCCCTTTTAGAAGGGTCGTCTTTTTTTAGAGAGGTAGTACTGAATTGTACCATAAGAAAACCATCAATTCTAGAAAACGCGATAATTAAGGTAACGTAATCATTTTGATTTGTATTAAAGTAACCATTGGCTCTCTTTAAGAAATTGCATAAAATTTTATTGAAAATGATCAGAAAATGATTAAGAATTCGTTTTTTGTAACTCGGCTGAATGGAACAAAATTGTAAGAGTAATAAACCTGTGTTCGCCAAAAACCAAGACAGTATCTTTGGGAAAGGGTTCAGAAGGGAAGTGCTGATAGAAGATTTACTTGGCGATATCGGTACACAAGAAGGTTAACGGAACTAGGTGGGAACCTTCGACTCAGGGAGCTTTTATGGGGAGTCAATAATAAAACTGCAAGGTTCTTCCGCTAGTGGAATGACGAGATAGCAACGGAGATACAGAACGGGGTTGCCATAACAGCGACCTCAATTACGTGTTAGTTCCTTTTGTTGAAGCCGAAATTTGCATAAAACAAAAAATGCGGGTTTTATCGAGAAAACCTCTAGTGCTTAATTAATATTATTGACGTCGTGATGGGAAAAACAGTATAAGCTTGTGGTTGCCATACTGACGACATACTAAAGGAAAATTAGAGGGTCCATTGCATCGATGCTTCGATTTTAAGTAAAATGGACTTGTGGTACGCTTATAAGCCATGGCGAAAATTATTTACAAACTTTGAAGAATGTTTAATCCTGATCATTGAGCTAATGAGGATGGTGGTAAATACTTAAACGGTGAGAAAACCAATTGATTGACAAGGTTGCGGCAGGGGTGGAAGAGAGGCGAATGGGCCTACAGATTTTCTTGTTCCAGAAAAAATGTACGTGGGTACCTATATAATATAACATAAACTTCGTCGAAACTCAGTGCTGCTCCATTCTGATGATGATCGTTGAAGAAAATACCAATGGCGTACTCATTTATATAACAATACTAACTTAGATACATTTTGGGATGGTTGTTATCCAACAGGATTACGTATTCACATTCACAGGAATTTCGAAATCCCAAAGAACTATTAACGGTTTCTGATTCTAAAACCGATGCATATTCAATTAAATCACGTTTGCGTTTTCAGTCAATACTCGTAATTGCAAAGGGTACACTGAGTTAAGCGAATCTTTCCCACCCCTTTCCTGTACTACCATTGCGGAGCCTTAGTGCGGTTTTTAAAAGTGACCCAGGCTTCCATTGTAAACCACGTTGTTAAAGCCTACGAAGACACCGCAGACGTAGTACTTAGCGTACATTAAACTTAATTTATATGCGTGCAATTCCTGAATGTGTCTTTGAGAAACTCTCCCATTGTAATTTACCCTTGTCAAAGTTATTGTTTCTACAATTGCAGTAAACCACTAAAATTTGCCTACAGTTTGTTAGCACTAACCTCGTCAAATGCAATGAAGTTCTTTCGTGATCTTTAATGACGTTTAAAAGCGTTTTAGCTACGAATAAACCTAATTTTATTGAAGTTTAAAAGCAATGTTGAAAGGTTTTCTAAACTCTATAATAACCTGCGGAACCCTGCCCGTTGTTTTTCTCTTATTGGCTGGGATTGCTCTTCAACTGATTAATACGTACTATGTCGTAATTACGTGCCCGCTAACAAAACAGAATCCCTAATCTCTGATGCGCATTACATTGCAGAGAGATTCAATCTAACAGATAACGCGAAAAGCATGCCTTTTCTCTTCCGTTCCTTTGTGATTGATTTACCGATTTTTATCAGCCGAATAGGTTTTAAAACCGTTCGCTTAATCTTTTGATGAACAATTAATGACCAAGCGGTTTGTGCGTGAGGGAGGAAACACGACTTTCATCGTTTGTTTGCAAGAGAAAGTTTTTCCTTTGCAAACAAAAATTGGGGTTAACACAATATTGACTTTGTTTGAACAATGGAATCGTGGAAATTACCTATTATCAATGGGCACGAACTCGAATCAATTATTACCTATCTAAAATATAAACGATGCGTTGGAATTGCAAGAACGAATGGGGAATTGTACCGTGCACCAGTGAAGTATCAACGATGTGTAAAGAGTAATTATTATCTTAAGGCTCCTCTGTAGTCAATCCGCCATATTGGAAAAATAGCTTAACTTTCTTATGAAATGCTGCTTTTGTAGTTGAAGTCTAACAAATTCTCGATAGTGAATATTCTTTGCAATGATGAAAAGAACGGCGGTACTTAAACAAAATTGAAATATCGGTCTTAGTTTTTTAGGAGGATCGATGAATAGAAAAATCGTTTTTTGTAGATAACACCCGTTGTAATGAGGGTAGCAAAACGTACAGCACCAATTTGGAAATCCGACAGTATTTCTTACGGCGGTACTTAAAGATATTATTTCCATCTATTATGATAAGGCATATATTTAAAAAAATATGTTTCGCGATCTTCAGAAACAAATCAAAACGCTAACGTAAGGATAGGCAACTCAAATTGCACTTATAACGCCTGAGGCCACAACTCATTACTTGAAAGGGAAAACAAAAGAAACTACCTGGCATTACCCTACACATTGTTACGCCGTTCCTAATGATATGGATTAGATAAATTACTATTTATTATTTATTTATTTGAGTGCTGTTGATTTGTAAATCATAATAACATATTCCCAAGACGAAAAATGGATATCCTATTATAGGTACATTGGAAATAATTTTTTATTTCTAAAACCTTTTGCATCCCATCAGGATGCTTCAAGAAATTTAAAAAAAAACCCTATAATGAGGCTGTAATAATATTTCTCTTTGACGGGGCGGGGAGTACGTACAATACTAGGTACTTCACATATTATATCATAAGTAGTGCTGAATATGAACTCTATTTTTTAACAATGCTTTCAAACTACCAGAAGCGTAGTCGTAGCGTAGCGTGTCTTGCACTTTAAAAAAAATTCGACTATTTATCTTTCCGTTTGAGAATACCTTTTGATGGAGTCCTACAAACTTCAGATCAACTTGACGAATTTTTTTCAAATTTCCAATACTATGTAGCGACAGAGAGCGGTAAATTTTTTACTACTACCTACTTCTTTTTTTAATATGGACTGGTATCAACTTTATCAACAGGAATATTTGTCCCTCAAAAAATAGAAGGATCAAGTAAATTTTATTTTTACCATTGAATTCAGGACAAAAAAGTGAAGTCATCTTACCGCACAAAAGATGTTCGGAAAAATTCTCCATGGGTCGTGCATAGATATAAATAAGTAATACGCTAAATGTACAATTGTTATTAATTTTTGAAAAGATAAGGATTTATTTAGAATCAGTATAAATGTTATACTTTTAATCATTGCAACAGAATTTTAAATGTTAGTTACCATTTTTATGAAAAACATACAATTTTTGTTGTTGTTCACCCTTGTATATAAGTAAAGAAAGATTTATTTTAGGTGTTCGAAGTGCCGGTTTTTTTAGGATCTACTATGCCTAAGTGAATTCATTCATGCACATGTACCTAATAACTATAAAAATCTATAAATCAGTAAAGATGATTAGAACAAATCACAAGAAATAAAGGGGTATTAAAAAATGTTATAACAAACAATGCTAATCTAGTCCACTAATTACCTGAAAACCAGGTAATTTACAGAAGGTGTCATAGAAAAATGTAGTAAATGCATTGAATAAGTAATTTATTCAACAGTAACAGAAATAGGTATTTGTGCATTTCCAGTCAAATATTGTACAGCTTTTCGATAAACTTGTTTATATAATTAGTCCTTGATCATTATACATGGTCTATTGTGTTTAACAATAAATGAAGAGAATATGCAAAACTGAGAAGGATAGATACATCGTTGGTTTCACTCAAGGAGATCATGTAGCAGTGTGTATTGTTGGTGGTCTAACCAATTGCAATAACACTGAAATACAAATTGACTACAGAGGAGCCTTAAGGGTTGAATTTGAGGGTGGAGCCTCAAAGTTTTATTTAGGTTTTCACTGTTGACGGTAAAGTTACATTTCTGTCCCAAATGTATCCACGGCTAGCTCAACTTTACCAAAAAATACCCCGATCCGATTCCCTTAAATATAAATGGACTGGTTTTTATCTCAAAGTTCAAAAATTGATCTCTTCCACTTTTGACCACTTTGATAGCAAATAAATACACAAGTTAATTCAATTATCTTGAAATTTAAACCAATATCGACATTTCTCTACAGCAAATCAATTTTCTGTTGGTCGAAACGTCCATTGTCCCGACATTTTTACTAGATTCTTGTACGTGGCTACGTTCTATCGTACTAATTTAACTACCTATTTTAAATGAACAATGAAATTCATTTCATTCTATTAGATCTATTTAGTTTGTATGAGAAATTTGAAACTGGTAACAAACGGAATATTTAGACATCATTTTTACTTGAGTTTAAAGAATTTCTGGTCAGGTGCTGATAAACAATTGTTATCGGCAAACAATGTCTTGTGCGAGATAAGCGATGCAGGTGTTATCTGTTTTGGCGAGGTACAGGAATTTCGAGTGCCGTCAGGAAAATAACGATGTTGAATTTGTCACAGGAATTCGGTTTTGCTTAAATAGGAATAATTATGTCTCCGGTCATTTTTAAAGAGAGCGTAAATGTCTGTTACGATAATTTCGGTACCGGTAGTCCCGACGGCTACGTAATTAAAAAAAAAGAATCGTAATCGTCCTCATGTTAGTTAAATAATGTGGAAACAAATTTAATGTTGTGCAAGCATTTTTTACGAATGGAATTTCGAGTTTGTATAAGTTTGTGTTATCAAGAATGCAGAAATAATTGGTGTAATACAAGAGAAGTCTTACCGCGCAGCCAGTTGTGGTGTATTAAATTTTTTTTTTGTTTTTGAGAAGAACCTGTCAGATTCGTGTTTCGCCGAACATCGCATATTTTTTGGCCTGACCAATTTATTGGATTATTATTAACAAAACAGTTTTATTTTCATGGGAAGTTTGTTGTATATATGTATATTTGCAACACGGTGCCAAAGCTGGAGAGTAGCCCCCTGGCTCGCCGCCTGCCCGTTCAATGTGTTAGATGAAAATCTAACGATCACAGGAGTAAATACGAAATATAGAAGTAACGTGTACTGGGAATCCCAGAATACACACAAAGAAAAGTCTAAAATTCCAAGAAAATCCCCAAGAGTAACTAAAATTTAAAGCTAACCTAAATAAAGGCAAATGAGAACGTGTTCTTGTAGGGGTGCTTCCGCCCTTCCGGATGGCGCCGTAACTAAAAGAAAAATTCAGTGGATAAAAAAAGGAAATCAAATGAAACATTTACCTTAAACTTTGCAATAAAACATCTTTCAAAACATTTTTGCAAGATAACCTGGTGCGTCATTTACGATTATTTTTTTCTTATGATACTAGCGTATCCTTTCTTAAGCTCGTGCGTAATTTCCCAACTGAACTCCACGTATTCATTCAAGTAAATGGTTTATTTCAATTATGTCCCATGGGGAACATTCGTTGCAAGTTTCCCAAAAGTAATTTTTGTTTAATCCCCTTTTTAACACAGTTCGAAACTCGTGCAGGCCATTTTTCCTCCACTGATGCGTATGCTGTATACATTGCAAGAAGTTATTGAACTAACGCTCGGTTGATGTAAACTGAGTGGGGTCGCTGTTACACTGTTACAGTATCATTTTTCTTTTTATTTTTGCCAGTTCTCAGGCATCAAAGATGGCGAATACAATATCAGATAGTGCTTTATTTGCATTTCCGTTTGGTTATGCTGTACATTATGGTCCATTTTCGCATTAATCTTAAGGTTATATTATATTTGCTAATCAGGTCATGGAGCTAGCTACTTGCATACTCAGAGGCATTACACAGGATGACATTTACAGATCGCGCTGTTGTCATTAGCTGCTTTTAAGTTCAAAGCCTTTAACATTAAGCCCTTTACTAAGAAAATTAAGTTTATAATCCGATTTTGCATCTTCTACTTTAGACGTGGCCATTGTTTCCGTGTAATAAATGTACTTATCCCTTCTCTTAGTAGGTAGTCTTGTTAGTTTTGACCTAATTTCAGATTAGGGAGGCTTTAGATGCCTACTTCAGAACTTACGCAAGAGCTTAATGCGTGCCCTCTGCATGTGTATGCATAATACCAATCTTCGCGTATGTAGTACGCAATAATTTATTAGTTAATCGGTCTGACCACAGCAAACGACATATATATTGTGTTATTGTGCAACCAATGACTGGCCGTTCCGCAAGCACCACAATTTAGTTCGTTGCGCAGCGAGAATGTCTTTTAAAAGTACTAACGAATATATGTGGCGTGGCTGTTTTTAAATAGCCTTCTCACTAAGGACAATAAAAGAGTTCCCTAAGTCTGGTCGCAGATATCGATATTTTTTGTTGCCATGCTTTTTATAGTACTCGCATGAAAGGTTTTGTCATTTGGGTCTCGAATGGTTGCGAGCCACAACATACAGGGTCTAAATTAACACCATTTATGGGTAGTAAGAAATAGGAAAAATAAGCTTTCTATGACGTATCACATGACCTATGTTACGATTTAAAAAAATTCAAGATGGCAGTGCACGCATATTGTGATATTGCACAGGGTCCATTTGAAATTATTTCACATATTTTGAATTTTTTTAGCGCAACGGCCATCTTGAATTGTTGGCCGTTCCGCAAGTCGCAACATAGGTAATGTAATACGTCATGAGAAAGCTTATTTTTCCTCTTTATTACTATCTTAATCATGAATGGTGCTAAATTAGAAGATAATGAAGGGAGCTTTAGTTCCATCTTTAAGAGTTTAGTTAATTTTTTCTGATTGTTCAGGATTATTCTTGGCCAACTCAAGGCTGCGCCGCTTTGCAACAATCCAAGCAGTGGCGCAACCAGGGGGGGGGGGCTGCCAGGCTGCAGCCCCTCCCGAGAATCCAATTTGACTATCAAATCGTAGTATGTACTGCTGTCAGCGCCCAAATACTACACAAGCACTAGGAGGTATAATTATCTTTCCGACATTAAATGATTTCCCTAAACCATTTCGATGGGGGTATGTAACGTTCTTCTCCTACCAATTTAAAATTCGAAATATAGAAATAAGAGATAGTCTTACGCCATCTGAATTTCCTTTGTAAATCCGTTCGGTTAAGATGTAAGTTAGTTCTCTGGTAGATTTGTTATTACCTTAGTTCTTTGTTTTTCTGTTAGGGTTCACGCTATGTACTTATCTGCACAGAATTCTGCCCCTTTTTTAAAATTTTTAATTGCGTGCACCTGTACTTGTTCCGTTCAGAGAAAATCCTGCATTTAACTTTCAATCGCGGAATAGACCATGAAAAAATTGGCTGGAAGGCGGGATTCTTTCGGAGAGAACCTACGCAGGTTGAGCGTTGCATTTTTTCGGGGATTCGTAGTCAGACCTTTACGTAACGTAAACATAACCATTTTAGATCGCGTAACAATTTTTTGTTCAGCGGAAAGTTGAAGCTTTTCATCAGATTTCAAGTGAAATACGTGTCGTAAGTTCGAGGAAATTTAAACTGGGTGCATTTGAACTGCGTTACAAGTCGCTCTTACGAGTTAACTAATATAGAGTGACGTATTTAAGAAAAAACGGGAATTTCTTCGTGTAGTAGCTGGGAATATTGCGAAGCGTTACTGTGATCGAACATTTCTTTGTTACGGGGCACATTTGGTTTATTGTTCTTGCGCTTAAATAAATTGTTACCGCGAAAGCGTTGTAGTCTAAGGGCAAAACATATTCATTGCGTTATTTTTTGGAGTGCCAAGTTCCGTTAAAAAATCAGTTCAGTAATTACAGTTATGCGCCTAATTTATTTATACGAGGAGCTAATAACATAAATAAAACGGCAACCTGTAAAAAGATTAAAGACAATTAATTTGTGCTTTTATTGGCTACCAAAACCCTAAGTACGCTGATGGGTAATTTTGGGCATTCTATACTGCGGAACATTGGTAAACCAAATTGGAACTAGTAAATTATGAGGAATCTGAAGCACGGGTTTATCCTGGATTCAAATTCATGATATCTTTTTGAGATTCACTTCACTTCACAACGAGTAACCAAATTTCTACCTGGCGATATAAAGCCCGATTGTATTGTAGAAAAAGCGTTCCAATATCCAATAATCCAATTTTCCAAATTGCTGCTGCCTTGCAAAAGAGAAAATCTAACTGACAATAGGAGAACGCCTGAAAATGTAACTAGCTCCATACACGTTCAATAATTGTTCTGGTCAAATCGCTTTTACATAGGCAATAAGTTGTAACCCTAGATTAAAAGTATTCATTTTTGCAGTAATCTACGAGGAAACACTAATTTCGGGTAAATTTGGCACCTGGTTGTTGTTTACCATCCATAACACCTACTTCAATGTCAGATTTTAAAAATTACACATAAATTAATGACTAGAGAACAAAAATTATGCACACCCCTAAACCAGGCAGCGAAAACGTAGTCTGGTAAGCAGAGTTGGACTGGGTCAAGCATAAAGTGACCCAGTGACCCGGTGACCCAGTTAGTTTACTGACCCAGTGACCCGATGACCCAGTGACCCGGTGACCCAGCTTGACCCGGTGACCCAGCTTGACCCAGTGACCCAGTTTGACTCAGTGCCCCAGCTTGACCCGGTGACCCAGCTTGACCCGGTGACCCAGTTTGAGCCAGCTTGACCCAGTGACCCATCTTGACCCAGCTTTACTCAGTGACCCGTCTTGACCCGGTGGCCCAGTAATTAAATTATTGTTAGGTATCATCCAAAACAATTTCAAGTAACTTTTAATTTTAGAAAAAACTTCCTCAATAATATTCGGCAACAAGCACGTAGCCCAATTTCATTCAAGAGAACTAATACCTAAAAAAATCAAATGCATTTGTTTATAGTTTGTAGTCAAGTAGTCAATGAAAGTATTTAGAGAAAAGATTTATTTGGATTAAGCTAACTAGTAGAAAAAAATTAAATGTGAATGAACACCTGTAAGCAAACTGGAAAGCCCTGAAGCAAAGAAATAACATTATTCTAATACAATTCGGGACATGGAAAGTTTTTTACGGCAGTATTAAAGCAAACATCACAGAAATGGCAGTTGTCAAGCAATCGAGTATTATTTTCAACAAACCAGCATTTCATTTATTTCATAATCTGTACACTTGAACCGAGGCCACTGACTTAACTGCGTTATTCGATCAATCTAGGTGACTAGGTCGAATTGGGTCCCCGGGTGAAATTGGGTCGCTGGGTCAAACTGGGTCACTGGGTCAAACTGGGTCAAGTTGGGTCACTGGGTCAAACTGGGTCACTGGGTCTAACTGAAAAGAGTACGACGTGACCCAGCGACCCAGTTTAATTTAGTGACCCAGGTGACCCAGTTGACCCAGTGACCGAGTCCAACTCTGCTGATAAGAGACGAAATTTCCTTCCAACTTGTTTCTCAACCTCAAAATAACGAATCCAAAAAGCAGTATTTTGTTTCATTCGAAATTCTTAGCCGGCCCATAGAAACCTTTGGCCACTTTTGTAAGGGGTTTCGTCAAAACAAGAAATAAATAACCAATCACTAATAAAAAATCTTGAATCAACGGGAGCAATACGCTTAGAACACTGAGAAGTAGATCGCTAAACCTTACCATTATAAGCATTTTATCATTGAAATCGCCCAAGAATTTCGGGAGAGGGTGCCATATTGGAGATACACATTTTCCAAAATCTAGGCAAAACCTTTTATTCTTTTACGTGTAATGGTTGTAGAGGAAATATATAGCTCTTAAACGAAATATTTAAAACATCCACTAAGTACGAGGCAGACATTTGCAAATTTTAAGTAAAAAAAAAGTTTCTCTATCCCTTAAATGACGCAATTAAATAAACTTTGATGAGGGAACATTAAAATTAAGCCACTAGAACTTTCGGCGTGGGCAATGAGACTAACAAAGTAAACACAAAACTTGATCGATCGGCAAAAGCTTTCTTAAAATGAAATAATAGAACTTAAGTCCAATTTGCTAATGAAAACTTAAGCTCGTAACGTTCGATTCAAGTGCGGAAGAAATGGGAGCTTTGATGAAAATTCCCAAGAGTAGACTGATCACATTTGAAATTGATTCCAAAAGTATCGGATAACGTACCTATCAGATTATCAGAATGACTGTTGCAATTAGTTAGTTAAAAACAAAGCAAGACGGTAAATTATAACAACCGAAATAGTATATCATGCATGTAAAATGTAGTTTAAATTTCCAATTATTGTGCCAAATATTGTAAATTATAAATGAATCCAAGCGTAATAATCGTGTCCTGTCTTAGTTTATTGGAATATTCGTTTGTCACATCACAAACAATAGATTTATAACTTGAATTATTAAATGCGGATCTAAACTGTCAAACTTCGGTAGAATCAATTCGTCTCACGTTAAAATAGGGGGTGTCTCAAAGCTCTATATGATGAAATTTGTAGAATTTCACATCGTAGCATTTTTATACGGTACCTACCGTCACGTAAGATATACTTTCACCATGCCAACAAAGCCTTTCTAAATTCGGTAACTGCCAACTTCTAAAAAGGGCATAAATCATTTATTGCAGGTTACCTTACATTACCATAGCAGGTATTTGTCTTGAGACGTCAGATGCCGTTGAACGGTGAACTCTACGGATTGGAGATTCTCATTTCGTCTTGCTGCGGGAAAAAATTTTCTTCGAGACTTGGAAGGAGCGTCAATCACGTCTTCAGTCAGGGTGATTTTCCTGATGCGAGGATGCGACGTTTAACTAATCTGAATATTACCACTGACGATTAATTTTGATTAGGCCGAAAGGTAATTTTGTCATTTCATAGCAGATAAAGAAAACTACAGAAGAAACTTCAATAACAAACGCACGAGTGCAGCTCCTAAGAGAAAACGCAATTACTGGACACTGGGGGCCTGGCGTGTCTGACACACTTATATAATTACATTTCCCGATAGGTTCTCACGACACGTTACGTGACAATAACTTAAAAACTGAAGACGGAATCGAATCGAATTTCGCGAAGAAATTTATTGTTGAACGTTTAGGGGCGAATGTTCCTGCAAGTCGAAAAAGTTACCTTAGTCGCTTATTCATTTGGCGTAAACATGGCAGGAAAGTAACAATTAAGTTTGAGGGTGTGC
This sequence comes from Photinus pyralis, assembly GCF_008802855.1. Classification (NCBI taxonomy): domain Eukaryota; kingdom Metazoa; phylum Arthropoda; class Insecta; order Coleoptera; family Lampyridae; genus Photinus; species Photinus pyralis. The sequence goes on along the minus strand of NW_022170738.1, from coordinate 30,159,537 downwards.
GAAACACTGTACATTACTTGTACCCATAATGGAATGTAAAGGTAGAATGTTTAATGTAGGAAGCGTCACGTATACTAGAAGCGTATAGGTACTTACGGCTCAAATTTCACGTCTACAGTTACACATCTTTAATTTAATTATGATATGCAAATAGAAGGGTTTCCGCCACAATTCAGATACTCCCTTATTGTGCTCAGAACCAATGATGTGAATAAATTTTGTTAGTAAATTAAAGATTTTGAACTTGTATATAACGATGAATGTGTTATCCACCCAAAATCAGATGCGGAGGCACTTTTATAATTTATTGACTTGGATGAAGGTAGTCTGTTAACTGTAAGTGAGTTCAAATTAAATTATGTGATGAAATACCACAATTCCTTGAAACTGTCAGAAAGCATTAAAAGTAATTAATTATAATATTACATTTTAATTATGAAGATTGGCATGAAATAAATAAAAGGACATAAAGGTTAATATTCAATTAACAAAGTGCAGTTCTTGGGGTGGCGAGTTTTATGAAACGTTTTAAATAGGAAAAATTATTATTGAAGTGGACCTGTTGAAGTTCGTTAGTTAGTTTGATTGCTTAGAAGAAAAGAGTTGATTTTCGTATGAACTACGTCACCCCCCTCCATCTTTTCGGCCAGATTTTATTGACTGTATGCCATTTTATGTTTCCCGATCACCAAACCGGGACACCCGGGAGTTAGTGAGTGTGAGGTCGGATGTGGCGGGGGCCACTACGAGCGAACGCATAAATGGCAGTACTCGGTACCGATTGGCCACGGAAACGCGGACTAGTATTAGGGCAGAAATGCTAAGAATGCAGTAAACATTACAAAACCTACCTGAACCAGTACAACTCTGTTTGAAACACTTCAATCCATATTCATGAAGTGATCAAATTAAAATTTTATGGAAATCATAAGAGGAACAAGCAAAAGGAATTAATTAATGTAAGTATACCGGGTGGCGCCCAGCGCGACGCAGCATAGGGATTTCAATGGTAATTTCTTTATTGCCAATTACTAGCTCCCCTAATTATTTTAGAGCAAAAGTCTAAATAGGTTTTTTGTAGAGAAAAAAATACTGCATCTGTTCATACGATCACTCACAATTTTTCGTTTTTCAAAACCGTAGAAATCGACAAAATAAAAAATTACATTTTTATAAATCAGTGATGCTTTGGAATCTTTTAACAAACTACAAGCGCATCGTATCTAAGTTATCGTTGTTTGACGTCGAACGATTTTCATATTTAATTCTGTTTCAAATAACCGACGCCAGAAAAAGCATCTGGAGTAATCTTTTTTTAGAAAATGCAAATTTATCATTTTCAGGAACCAGGGTACATAATCGAAGAAAAAGAAATAGATTTGTGGAAGAATTGTTCTTAAACTTATATTCGGATTTTCCGCTACTGCAGCCAAAACGTTGAATGTATTGTCGTTGATCTAATTTAATATACGTCAAAGGAAAATAATGAAAAGTTATCGCGGTTTTTTTAGGTAATTCCAAGGCATATCACTGATTTATTGTAAAATGAACCTTTTTATTTTGTCGATTTCTACGGTTTTGAAAAACGGAAAATTATGAGTAATAGTATGAACAGATGCAGTATTTTTTTCTCTGAAAAAAACGTATTTAGACTTTTGCTCTAAAATTATTAGGGGGGCTAGTAACTGACTATAAAGAAATTAGCATTGAAATCCCTATGCTGCGTTGCGTTAGGCACCACCCTGTATAAGAATGATACTGAAGTATTTATAAGAATGGTAATCAATTTTTTTAAATTTAGTATTGTTTCTGTAGTCTATCGATTTCGACGTATTGTAGTCATCTTCAGGCCGAGCTGGAAATTTACATTTAACTAATAAAATATGAGGTTTATATAAATATTGTTACGGTCAAATTTTGAAAATTACATCGAGGTGTAACGATTGAAGTACATTTTTACAAGTTGGAGTACCTGCAATAGCGGTGTAACTAACTTTATGCGCAAAACTTATGGCATACCTTAAATAAATAAAATAAGTTAATTAAAATGTTTGTTTTTACAACACAACAAACAAATGTATAATAGGCCACACACAAGTATACATATATAGGATTATAGCTACTATATCTTTACTTGACAAATTCGTTTCATCCCCTCTAAATTGCATATTTTTATCTACAGTGGAATCCTATTGACTGCTCTCCCGAGCGCTTTCTTTACAAGTTAAATATCGATTTCGTTCTTTATTTGTTACTTACTGGGAACTATAATTAACATTTTTTTTCCACGCAGTCATGATGTTTTCTCTGCTAATGCCCTTGTTGCACAACCAAGTTCTGTGCAATAATTGTTATTATAATTTCTGACACATGGATCGCGCTAGATATCGTCCGTTTAAAGATTTCTTATTTTCATTAACACCATTATAATGAAACGAGGATGCATTTTACTCATATTGGACATCAAAAATTTGAACGACCACGATTTCGTTATTTCGATTAGGTAAGTTCCTCTGCTAGACTTATTACTATAATAAAGCGCGTCTAAGTTTCGACCACGAAATTTACGAAATTTCACGTTTGGATTTTGACGTGTGAAGTTATGCTTATTAATTAATCGCGGACCATTTCCTTTCCCTTCTTCCGAGACCCCGTTTTCAATATATTCGTATCTTGCTCATTGAAATACGCAACGTCGTGCATCGGGGTAGAAGATCGTACTTAACCAGTGGCGACCGCCTTCCGGTACAAGTCAGAGTTAACCTACATCTGTTTTTGGTTCCATTCCACGAACTCTAAAATTTAAGGTGATGCAGTTGCCCAAATTAGAGCTGTTGAAGGGTAGATATACATGCTATGTAAACAAGATAAACCGAATTCGTCTATTTGTATTTCAGTACGGACTGTAACAATTTTGGGGTACTGGACGTTTCAACAAACATAAACTTAATTTGATGTATGGTCAAAATCAATTGATTTAAATTGTCATGTATTTCAATATTTTCATTTTGTGTATTTATTGGCCATAAAGGTGTTCGAAGGCGGAAAAAATCGGTGTTTGAAAAGGTCAATTTTACTGGAGGAATTGGAATAAGGGAATTTTAATAAAGTGACCGAGCTGTGAATACATTTTGGGACAAAAACTTTACCCTAAACTTGGACCGTTAGATTTATTAAGGACAATTTACGCAATTTTGAATTGATGATTTCACTGACGAGGGAAAGAAATTCACTTATAACAATGCCAAAAGGATAAAGGAGCAATGATCTAGATAATTATCTAAAAACGACAAGAATATGGTAATCAGTTTTTACGAAAAGAAACGATTTGGCATTTGGGGAATACAGTGGTAGAAAATTTCGTTATCGGGTGTTAATCTAAATGAATACCGTAGGGAATATAGAAGAGATAAGAATTTTACAAGAGAGTATTGTTTTCAGAAGAGAAAAGCTGGATTTGACAAGGGAGGTGGGGTCAAGAGGGTGGAAATGGTAGGAGAGTGTAATAAGCAGACCTGCAGTTAAAGGCTAGGACGGGTAGATGTAAATCTAAGAATCTTCAATAATCCATGCTATTGTTTATTCATAAACAAAGGTATTACTTACTCGAATTCAGGTAGGATATGAACTGGGAGAAAAATAATGAAATATTAGATGTGTCATACACAAGGGGATTGGCGTATAGTTTTATACATTCGAAAGTGATTAAGAGGTAATAAATGCCGATACCACCGCAAGAACCGAATATATTCGGCGCTTTGGAAATCTAAGGCGCCAACACGGCGTATACGACCTCCAACGTAAACCATTCTAGAATATTCTCCCACGATGCCCAATTACTTATCGTATGTAACAAACTCAAGTAATCTCCAAATGCTCATCAACAAATAATGTTGTCATTGTCTGAAGAGTTAATTCATTATTATGCATTTTTAAAATTCAATTAATTTAATCAATAACGATATACAGAGTCATATTGTAAGTTTGTTTTAGGTGGGTTCCGACTTGCGAAAGTGAGAACGAATTAGTTTATTGCTCTAATTGAATATGAAACCAAAACTATTTACTTTGGATCTAAACACAAATATGGGATATTTTCAAAACATGACGGGGAGAATGTGCTAATGGAGAATGGTCATTAATAAACGGAATTAACTTTCCAAAACTACTATGCATTTGATCCGGTTACAAAGCGCGTCAGAGGAACGCTTTTGAATGTGACATTGTCCAAAGCTAGAATGTGCTATGAGTTTTAGTGCAATATAAACTGTTCACTCATAATTTACATACATTTAAGAACAAGAAACAACAAACATTTCCCAAAAAAAAATGTATAGTTTTTAAAAACGGTATGAATTCCGTTAGGCATGTTTCCCATAAGAAAGCTATTGTGAGATAGGCAACACACAATACTGATAGCGCGCCCTTAAGGCGCCTCTGAAGTAAATTTGTTGTGCTAAACGGAGTGTGTAAAGTTGCCTAACCTCTTCAAAAGAGCATGTTACAAGTAGAAAGAGATGATTGAATTTGTCCCTTTCTATTTGGTGTCTCTTTATTTATAACCTTTCAATGGATTTAATTATAAATGCAAGGAGCCTAATAACACTTGCCTAATGAGCTTTTCTATCGATATTAATAAATTCATCTTGTTTATTTATTGCATGGTAATTAATCCTGTTTAGTGTTTATTCAAAGGATTTTGAGTTTTTCAAGTATGGATATTTTTCTCTAAAGCAATATTTTGCATATGGTGCACTATTATTACCGGAGATTGTAAATTAGGCCGATGGTTAGGTACCTCATTATTATAATTTATAAAGTATATGAAAATTTGGTCGGTGTCCAATTTAGATTGAGACACCACAAACCGAATCAATCTATTATAGTTACGAAGATGAAGTAACTAAGGCAAACTATACCAGTCAATAATGCTGATACATAATTGTAATCAGGATAAAGAGTGAAAAAAAAAATATTGCAAAGCAAATGTGAGATGTGGAAGTTGGAACGGAGAAAGCGTATAACTGCTTCCACATTTGGAAAAATATGCAAGATGAAAAAAAGTACTTCGACAGCGAAAACGGTTACGGCACTTCTTTACAGCATATTTATGGGAATACATGCCACAGAATTTGGACTAATCCATGAGGTCAATGCTATCGCATTATTTGAGCAGCAGTATGGAAAACGTGTTCAAAGAAGTGGTCTAATCATTGATAAAGATATTCCATTTCTTGCCTGTTCACCTGATGGGTTGGTGGAGGATGATGGTGTCGTTGAGGTGAAGAGCTCCGAAAAGGGCGGGGACCTGTCACTGATAGAAGCCTTCCAATGCGGAAAAATTCCATAAACCAGGTGACACATGGTGTTTGAAAAAAACCCATACCTATTACTATCAAGTACAAGGACAACTGCACATAACAAATAGAAATATTTGTTACTTCATAGTATACACCAGAGGCGGCATACATGTGGAACAAATCGAAAGGTAATAATTCGCATTTTTTCTGTGAAAAGATATGTTAATTTGTTTTTGTAGAGATGACGTTTTTTGGACTACCAAAATGGCGGAGAAGTTGTCTGACTTTTATTACAACTCGCTAATCCCGGACTTGGTAGATCCACGAAGAAGTAGAGGACAAGACCTGAGAACAATTGACATGAGTTGAGGGGGAGGTGCAACACTATGCATTAATTATTTAATATAATAATAATAAATATTTGTATATTGTATATAAAAGTATAACATTTCTTTGTCTATTTTTTAAAATCATCTTTTCCTGATACTTATGAGTCCCTTCACTGTTGTTGTGAGACGTATCCCTACATGTTTTATATTCAATAAAGATTTATCGCAATAAATTCGTTGCTGGGTATTTACTATGATCATTATTGACCAAATTACCTATTTGTTATTTACGTGCCTAAAATGAATTTAATTTTCATAGAAAGTCTAAAAAGTGTTAAAGCGGAACCGCTATTGATAAAAGGAACTGCGAAAGTGATTAAATCACCCAAATCTTTTTTCAAAGTTGGACCTTTTATAAAAGATGAAAAAATAGCTATCCGTACGAATAGTGGACTTTGTTAGCAGATTATACTGCGTTCCATTCGGTCAAAATTACGTTTCGGTCATTTTGCCGTACATATGTGCCGTGCGAACGAGGGGTCAGTAGGATTAAAAAACAGCGGAAAAAATAAAAAGTTATAGATACCCGCAATGAAAGTATAAGCCACAAGAAACTCGACAAGATGGTAAAAAGGTGTATATTTAAAGGAATTTCCCCTTTATTTGTGTCATAATGGATATTTAATCATCTAATTACGATATAATTAGCGAGGTACAAAAGCAACAGTCAATTTCGCCGGAAGGTATGAGGTGCAATCTAAGCTGCCTAACTTCGATTTAAATCACTGAAAAATTCGTGACGTCACACAAATCTTTTTACCAATTTGGCGCTTTTCTATAAAAGATGAAAAAAATTGCTATCCGTAGGATTAAAGTGCTTTATTAGCAGATTATAAATCGCCAAAAACCATGTTCATCGCGAAAATAGAACTCCAGTTATCCTTTAAATTCGTTTTATCAACGACTCTAATTATTTCAAAAAATATGATAAATATCGAAAATAAAAATCCGTAGGATTAATGTGTACTATATTTCCTACAATATCCAACATCGACCTAATTTCCAAAGCAACTGTAAAACCGTATCCTTTATAAACTATTTTGTCCTTTTATAGGTCATTTCAGATTCAGTTCATAGGCGCCTTAACGCAAATCCATTAGCGTCAATGTATCTACGAGTACAACAAAGTTTTGCACAAAACGCACTCTATCGTTATGTATTTATCTCAATTCCAAACAAATACGGTAAATATAATCCCATTCCCCCTGTTTCCTTACAATCAATACAATAAAAAAAACGCAACGAAACCTTTTTGAGACGGTTCTTATCTTAATTTATTTTGATATTATACACTTTGTGAATAAATTCTCCTGCAATTTAAGCGAGCGAGTGGAAGTTGCGACATCATTCATCTGGAACAGCGAAAAAGTTGGATTTAGTTTAAAGCGATCGCGGGGATGTATCTAAACATTATCTCGCTAAATTAAATTATGTAGATACATAAACTTGATTTAGTAAATTCCGCAATCTCTGCATTAAAAAATTGGCAAAGCTAACGAACTTTAAAAGCCTTTAAATGCATCGCTTGTTATCGGAGATATTGGAAAGGATCCAGTTAGAATGGCGCAGTTTTAGTGGATGCTTTAATTTCTAAATGTACGCAGGGAGCTTATAAAACTGAAAATCCATCTCCCGTGAGGCCTCTGGCGTAGTACTTGCGACGAATTCCTCTTAAATTTTGAGTATAAGCATTCTATTTCAGAGTTTTGTGGTTTGAGGCACGGTTTATTGTGGCAGCTTTACGACGCGACGTTAAAATGTAAAAATCTGCTTAAAAAATTTCAAACGAAAGGCTTCCCTTTTAAAAGAAAACTCTTGTACCTACGCCTCCAGTTGTACCTCTATCGACATTCTTTGCAGCAAATCTTGTCTCATCAACACCTCAAGCTTGGGTATTTACTTTTACCCAAAAGTATGAAATCTTTTCTGTTTGCGTGATGTGATCAGCAGGCAGAAGAAGATACCCTTTAACTGCCTAATTTCAGGATGTATAAAATATAGTTCTTTGATAAGTAGATGCAGTGGAACCTTTTTTACTACTAAAAAGCTGTTGGATTCACCAGACAGAACGAGATTGTAACTTTGGTTTTCAGAGCGCACGTGTCTTCACCCTTGATAGATGCTGTGGATGCATTATATATTTTCCGCAAAGTGCTTCAACCTTTTTTTTTACTAATATTACTAACTACCCAGTCGGTGGTGTACCTGCGGTATTCGCATTTTCGCAGATAATGTAATTGTATTGTTATTTAATGTTTTGGATGTACAGTGTGTCCTATATTTTTGTTGAGACTGGAGTGTATCTCAGCTCTTTTTAAAAATAGAGACTTTCGGTTTTTGCAGCACTGCGCCAATGTTTTGTGAAGCTTCTACTACCACAAATATAATGAATCTAGCTACGTTTGTTTCTGAGACACAGGGCGAAAACAAAAAGTTTGACTTTTTGAAATGTTATATCTTACTACCCAGGTAAGACATATTCAGGGGTGGATGGGGAACCATAAACCGATCCGTGAAACGTACATGACTATCGGCCCACTTAGCGGGTGGGGGCGGGGGTACTTAATGCGCCCTAATTTCAAACACTGATTGTTGATAATTATTTCCCAACAACATAAATGCTTCTAGATTATTGCTACACGATCTGTTCCTTAATCGAAATTATACATTTCAGAATTGCGAAAGAATAAGAATCAATTAATTAATGTGTAAGTCTTAAAATGGATTATATAACAGTAATTATAAGCGCGAACTATTCAATACTTCCGCGTTGAAATTGGAACTGATTGAAACGCAATTCGATTTGCTGACATAGCTTCTTTCTGGAAGGCTTCCGAGTATTCTAAATGTTCTCTAACAAACACGCCGTATTTCCCAGAAAGATTGCGTCACATCTGTCTTCGCGCTTTATCGCCGATTCCAAACAAATTAAAAAATTAAAATAACATGAAGGGTAAACTTTAGGGAAAATAAATGTACGTATACGTACTGCGAATACCAGCAAACCTTCCATTTTGCAAAAATAATAGTCGAGATCGTAATGCATAAGAATAAAATTCCAATGTTTCGCTGTGTTGATATTAATTTTGTCCAATTTATTAACTATGTTCTGTTGCGACCGAATATACCAATTAATTTTGTCTAAATTCCCAGTCCCTCCTCCCGTAATTCACTGTAATCCGTCTATTCTGACACGTATAAAATGGCAGGAAATTTTAGGAGCTTCTTACTATGTTTCTACCCGAGCTTAAACTGCGAATTCCTTTTACAACTTGGTCTCACTAGCTTTTTATGTCGAAAATGCACACTTTGTTACCGCTTTTATTCCAGACATACTTTCATTCACGCTCGCTATAAAGCGGTATATGTTTAAATTTTCCTGTGTTGAACAAAATTCAAATTTAAAAATAAAATTTTTAAAAACGGGTAAGCAATCACCTTTTACAGGACTCATAAGTTGGACATTATTACGAAAGGAATTGGGGTAATTATGGAGATTTTCATTACTAAATATACCGTTAGTCTTTAGTGCTTTTCCAAATGTAGGAGTGCTCATCATGGTGATTCACCGTAATAAACCGTGCAGCGAAAAGTAAACCGAGATTCGATCTCCGAGATTCCAGAGCGTATCCGCGAACTTTACTATTAAGTCTAATTAATACGCTCGTTTTAGTAGCATAAATGAAACACCGTATATAGACCAAGGACAATTTAATTAAGCGCGCCAGTATATTTTCTTTACCGTTAAGTATTATTAAAAAAATTCAGTGTGATTATTTCACTGCTAGTGAAACCAAAATGGGGACTGACCTGTGTAGTTCGCATTCGTAATACTAAGATTGTTTTAAACATCTGTATCCCAAAAACATCCACGAACGGTTATGTGAAACTTCTCCTTTTGGTGATGGAAAGGGTAACAATAATTTACAATTTGTTTATTACAAAATTAAGAATTGTGTATCTCTCAGAAAAATCGTCGTAAATTAATATTGACAGAAGCTTAGGGGTTATCAAAGAACATTGATATTTGTTTTCTCAAAGATCTTACTCCCCTGGGTATTTTGAAATCGTTTGTATTTCCTGAATTTTTAGCATTTATGAACCCATTAAAATTGAGTTAGATAAAAAAAATCATTTTCTCATTTAAAGTTAGTCCGTTCAGTATTCAAGCAATAAATTTCTCTACACTCATGGATCCATTATGAATGTTTATAAGGTAACAATTAACATGAAACTCTAAAAATCCAGGGTCGCAAATGTGTATGTATTTCAAGGAAGGTAGGGTCAACCCTCTTAATCTGCAAACCCAACTTTTCCATCAAAATTCCTTGATCTTTTGTGATTTATAGCTTGCTACAACATTAAAACGCAATGATGTGTAAAATAAAATTTTGTAAGCCTTCCATAGAATAAGTTCAAGATTTCATAAACTTAAAATGGAATGGAAATATGAATCAATAAAAGTCGATATTGTATTCCCTAAATATATTTCTGCTGTCGTGTTTGCGTTTGTGCACAAAGATCTCATAGAGGATTTTTTAAAGTACTCAATCCACCAATCCTGTTTACGGAATACCTTTGGATGGTGGAAACTAAACTGTACCATAATTCCTTTATTTGCACGACTTCATTGTGTATCGACCTCCTCATTCACATAATTCTCGCACGCAACTAAATAACACTGGCAACCCGTACCATTAAATTCTCCAGAAAAACATTTCTTCTCTTGAGTCCGAATGCACCAAAAAACAACTTTATTACATTCACCAAACACTTTACGCTCTCGGGGTAACAAGAGCTCAAATTGGACTCCAATTGTATCACAGCCAAAACTCGAATGCCCTTTAAACTCTTGTTCGGATTAATCCCTACCCCATCTTTACTGATTAATTATCACCCCGAAATAGCGGTCATCCTCTAATCGTTGATTCGTTTCTGTTTCACCATTTAATTTTACATGTTGGCATTTTCTCAAGCTTGCAATGCAATCATCACTCTATATCAGCAGTTTTGGTTACAAGAACCTAGGAGGCTTTATAAGCCAAATAGCTTTTCAATCAAAATTAATGTTAATGAATGATCGGACTCCAGAACTCTAATTAGAATTATAAAATTCGGAAAGGGCGAGGAGAGGGATATGTTCACACGAATTCCATTTGCAATGTATTTATGTTTTCAAATAAATAAACCTCATTGGTGTAGTGCTTTTCGAAGAAGGCATCTGTGGACTTGTAATCAATATTGTGTAACCCGGGTTACCAGAATTTTTTTTTAATACATACTTATACGATGTTAGGATGTTACATTTGTGCAATGTCAAATAAGCAGAAGAATTTAATGGGATTTCAATGCATCATAGGATTAAAAAGTGTACAAGTTCCAAGGATCTCAAAGATTTCTAAAGATTTCCGAGGATTTTATTCACAAAGAGGACAGTAGACAATTTGAACACCGATTTCCTCGCTTTACTCCATGTTATATTATTTAATCATTTCATTTGACACGCGTAATAAATACTTAAATTTATAATGGTGTGTTACGGTCATCCGTGTAATATCAACCAACTACTTTTTGAAAAAGCTGCACATTTTGTTAAACAAAACACACGTTTCATTTGATTTAATACGCTACCTTTAGTATGTTCTATCTATAGTAATAAATTAGTTATACAATCAAAAATTTAAATACACAACAATTGATTTGATTGAGTTCAAAAATTGACTATAAGGGTCAATTAACGTCTCACGCAAGAAAAGCTGAAAATTCGATAGCAGTCATTCCGCCTAGAAAGAATCTCTCGCTTTTATTGGACGATCGTTTAAACGACGTGGAAAAGTTCTCGTATACTTAAACTCTATTGCATTCAAAATGTCAAGCTGTAATACGAATACACAATACCTACTTCAGTAATCCTATACTTATAACTCAAAACAATGCATTTCCCTTCCGTCCGCATTCTTTCTTTCAAATGGTACTCGTATTATCAGAAATTGCAATTTCCAGTTTTGTAATTAGAGAAAGCTCTACTGAAAAGTTCTTAGAATCAAAGCCGCAACTCGAGTTCACACACAAACTTGGAAAGTAGGTCTACACAGCAATTAATTGGTACAAGTTCGTTGAAACCACTAATTACGTTTATTATAGTCAAAGATTGATTAAATTTCCGCTCAGGGAAGACTGAAAAACTTTCATTTGAAAACTAAAAGTAATTACGAGGAGGAATATTATGAGTTCGTTCTGTTTATTTTCTTGTGACTTTTCTTATGTAAATTTCGCATATCCGTATCGATTAATAATTGTAAATTCACCTCAAACGTCTCTAGATTCCTCAAAGGGGTTGTATTTCAATATACAGTCAAGCGTTATGCGCAGTTTGACTAAAATATATCATGTCTGAAAGATGAAACGTCGTTACTACTTTTTCAAATTTAGTTACACTTGGAGATTTACAGGGAAGAAGTTAGTCTATAATCCGTTGAAATGAAACATGCTTCCTACAATAGCTTTATGTGTCTAATTCACAGAAGGTATCGTGTCAGTGGAAGTCAACACATCGGCCCCTTGGGGAACGCTCCTATTGTCTTAAATCACTTGACTGTACTTGAATAATCCTTCAGTACAATGCTTCTAACTTCCGGCTTGAAGTTAATTCATAAAATTTACTTTGTTTGTAGTGAAAATTGATTTATTTTTAATTACCCTATAGTGAATGAAGAAATGCAAACGTTTCAAAGTCGGCCAAGTACGCATCACAACGAGATGAGGTCGCCATTTTCCAGAAAGTCATTCTTAAATTTTTCTAAATTTTAAAATTACAGTGCAGCGATGAACAGAAAATTGTTAATGATGGACAGGTTGCAAATGTTTCCATTTAGATCAGTTATTAAGTTTTAAATTTTCGTACATATATACAAGTATCAATAAATTGTGCAGATAAAGCGTATTTTTCAAACCGAAATGGCTCAGTAAATCGTTGGGTTATAAGGAAGTAGCATGTATCGATGTTTAATTTTTTGGTTCATAATTAATGGGGAGGGGGCTCTTATTTACACACAAACATTTAAAGGCCGCCGGGCATACATTCAACATTTACGCTATATAAAGAAATTCTCCGAAGTATTACATTTTCCCTTTTTAGACACCCCTGTGTATCAATTCACTGACGTAAATAATTCTAATTACACGTAATTAGACACTACATCATGTCCACCCACGTTGTCTACGATATCGGCTTTCTGAACCTGACCTAAGGTTCCTTATGGTAACTTAATATTTGTACTCGTACAATTAATAATTCAATTAAAATATTTGAACTACTACATTTCCTGACCTCTGGCCAGCCGGCTTGAGCTCGCGAAAGGTAAAACCACATCTTACAAATGCCATCCCCTCCTCGGAACTGGATAGGAAATAGACCTCGGTTCTTGAACAGTAAACCATGGCAGCTTTTTGAACTGTCCCGCTAGTTTTAGCGCCGGTTAATGAGTTGAAATATCTCGTTTTCATACAACCTTTCTATTTGGCTGCGGTTTCACATACTTCCATACCGTTAAAATGTCGGTCACATATTCGGTGGATGGTTCTTGGGAGCGTTGTAATGCGAGAAGTAGGTCGTCACGATCGATGTTCATCTATTCTTTGTAGGTTCGAGAGCACCATCAAATTTCACGCCCCATTGTCTCACTTTGTCGTAGATCTCCGCTGCGGATACCATTCCAATACTTGGGTGTTTCTCTCAGGAATCTTCTGTTGATGACCTGATAGGGATTTTCTCCTCCATCCCCTCGATGGACATTGAAAGCAAACATCACGAGGTTGCAGCAGCTGCTTTTCGATGCCCTCTCTGTCTAATTTCAATCTTCAAGTTCTACTTTCTGCAGCTGGTACACCCATCCTACTCGGACTTAAGTGGCACTAGACTGTAATTTTGCACTCATGACACCTGCGTGGAGCACGAACAACTCTATAACTAAAACAAATTCTTTCAGATGCTAAAAATAAAACCGGTTGTCCGGTTCTAACAAAACAAAGAATTTCCATTTGAGGCTCGGGCGCCATTTGTTAGATGTGACGTCATGTAGTTGTATGCTCGACTGGTTTCCACACAGAGTCTGTCGTAGTTTTTCGAACGGATCATCAGCATAATTAATGACGATTCCATCCCCCAGTGATTGACATTTCGTTTATCACAAGAAAGAATAATCGGATTATACTTCCTTGGGGTATTTCTATCTGGGTAGAGGTAAAATTTGATTCATATCTGAACTTCTGATTAATTGTAAAAATCTTCTGAAGACCATTCTGGAAATACGACTTAATCCAGTTGTAAGCGACACCTCGGTTTCTGCATTTAAACAATTTAATTAATAAAATATCCCTGTCCACCAGATCGATCCAGGAATAGACCATTTCGCGATTCTCAAAAGATTGTTGCACCGTATTGACAAATTGATAAACAGCTGTTGTTATGGATTTCCCTCTAAGGTACCCAAGTTGTGATTCGGAGAACGACTTGCACTCGTGGAAAAAGGTGGTTATTCTGTTGCACATCGCACCCTTAAAGATCTCACTTACAAGATATGTACAATAGGCTATCGATTCAAAGAGTTGGAGGACCCTGACTGATATATCTAGTGATGAAGGTCTAAGGTTGTCTTGCTCCAAGTATAGATGAACGTTTAGGAAGGGAGTGTTCTCGGGGCGTGGAAAAACTTTTTTGTGGAAAATTATTAATTTTCTTGATTGAAGTAACTAAAAAAACGTTGGGATCTAAACGTGAACTGGCGAGAGACATTGAAAGAACCGAGAACAGTGTAACTAAGAAGAGATCTTCAGAGAAACGCTTAAGAAGAATGCATCAACGCTTGATGAGATTTGGGAAATTTGGCTACTTTAAAAATTTGTTAGAAACTTGAGAACAACCTGAAAGCAAATTGAGAGGAACCCAACAAGTAAGCAAACTTGAAGGGAACGTACTTCTGTCGTTCTAATCTCGAACGAACGAAAAGAGACAGAGGAAGCAGAAATACATTAATGTATAGTGGTAGCAGAAAATTGAACTTTGTCCAGAGGGCTAATTTATTGTAATATGCAATGAAGCTGAGAAAGATAGCGATGAAGAAAAAGAAGAAAGGCAGGAAGACCTAGAAATTTAACAAAAAACTGAAACGCAAACTCATAGGAACAGGTCGTAGAATCGTTGCATTCGCGCAGTAGGTTAAAGAGACCTTCAACATGGATTCGCTAATTTGAGTATTTGCACATAAAAGAAAGTGAAATCCGTCTTCGGCGAATCTCTGTTAGCTCCGAGTATTAAGGTAGCTCAATTTTGCCGTTCTCCTTTTAGACATCTCATGATTGCTTACTGTCCGATTTTTACAGGAATTTGCTGGAATAAATGTTCACTTTCAACCGGCAGTTACTGAATTTACTTTGAGGTTGAACAAAATGTATTTTTCCACCTCTCAATTAACAACCGCTTTATTGACTTTACTAACAATGGAATAAAACGATATAGACAGTAGGTGAATTATTTCCTGCCGTGTTTGTATGTGAAGGTTTTTAAAATCAGCTCATGGTCGCATTAGAACAGTTACTGTCAATAAAGCTGCCGCGCTTTACGACTAATTTCACCGTAATGATCGCAAATATAGTGTGCGGTACTGACATTGTCTTAAAAACATAAAATCTATACACGTACATAATCAAAATTGTGGTCATTAAAACTTTTGCGTTACGAGTTTAATTAAGAGAGACTTACCGATAACAGTAGCTAATATCAATAAACCCAAAACGACTGCTGTTCCAATCATAGTAACTAAATGCCAGGCAACTTCTTGAGTGTAATTAGTTTCGTTAGAGAAACTACCATTTCCATACGAGGTCGTTGAATTATACGATAACGATGTAATATTTACGTCTGAATCATTTAATCGATTAAATATACTGTTCGAATCCGTATCGAAAATAATTTTGTGCCACACGTCGTTACTGTCGTCGTCATTCTCGTGCGTGTTAAAAAAAACGGTCGCAGGCGATCGAGTTGTGTAGACTTCCATCATCGTGACCTTTTTGTGGAACTTTTTTGATTGAATGCTGGGCGCCGTTACGATGGTCCGCAGGTTATCGTTTAATGAGATCGCCGCTAACGGCTTCCACATGTGATGAGTGTTGATGTAATCCATTTCTTCTCGATTGGTTATCTTTCGTGTATTAGAAAATTATTTGGTTCCATGAGTAACGAGCTTATGATGAATCTGAAACAAATTGCGAGCTTTAATTAAGCGTAAACGCACTGAATTTACGTGCGTAGGTAAGAAGTTCGTTTGAGAACAGCCTACGGATTCTGTGAACTGTAACGATCCAATAAAGTATGCTTTTAATTTGGAATCAATGTAATCGTATTAATACTTTCGTTTTTCAACGCTGTTATAGGAAATCGCGTAACTTAACCAACTAATGAAGAAGCTTTCGTTCTAAACCCCTGTTTGATTTAGTTAGTTTGATTTCACATGCAATTTGAGTAAATGAGAGTTTTCGTTGAGACAGTAATGTAAGAAGGTTTTAAATTGCACCTACATGAATTGATGTGTAAAACATTGTATACTAATTTTTATGATACCTGAATCACAATCTCCGTTTTAAACACTCAAATGCGTGCGAAAAAGGGCCTTTAAAACACACGTGCTTTAAAGTTGCTAAGTAACGATACTTCAAGTATGACTTTTGAAACTGTCATCTGGATGAAATAAAAAATCCTCTTAGGTCGCTTTCTGTAAATGCAGAACATTTCTTTGGCTTTTGGACCTATCCTTTGGTTGAAGCTGTCACAAACGCGCGTAATTTAGGGTATGCTTCCAAATCTGTTCCACTTTTTAATCGCAGCATTGCTTTAAAGTTTTGAATGAATGCACCAAAATATAGAAGATTTAAATACCTTTGACATTTCCTTAATATATGCCAGCATTATCGATGCATTTAAGACTTTATTCGTAAGTAACTTCTTATTCATCCATGGAAACAACTTTTCATATGCTTGATAATAGGCTTTACTGGAGTTGGATTTTTCACCTACCAACGTTTGTTTAGATTTTACAACAATCGATTTAATGGACGGTGTATTATCTTTTTCAACGGAAATTGTTTAATTCACAAAGACGATGATTTTTATAAGCAAACGTCAAGTGACATTTCCATTTCAATCGTGAGATTACGAACACCCAGTCCACTTAATTAGACATGTATATTTGAGTATAACGTCAATATGACTTCATTGTATTTCCTATTTTTAAATTATACTGCAGGTATAATAAAAAATACTATAAGATACACGTGTATAATTGGTCTTTAGAGCACTTGCAACGTTAAAGGCACTCCGCTTTGCGTCGTGCCCTTAAACTCGTTGCGCGTGCTTTAAAGACTTGATTATACACTTGTATCTTAATATACTATAATATTGACCAAGTTGTGTAGATATAGGAGATATTAATTGAAAAAGACAATAGGTAGGCGCTGAGTCAACTTTATAATATGGTCCTAATGAAACACATCAAAGAAATCATTATTTTGAGTAAGAGTGAGGCTACCAAATATTCGCAAATCAGAAACCAGACAAATGCTTTGATGATAAGTAAAATGTTCTCATTGTAAAAAACACGGTTTGATTACGCTTATCCTCCCAGTAACCGCCCTAACCGGCACTTTATCTTTGTTGATTTGGATGTAGGTATACAACCCATGTCTTCCAGTGAGGACAGTTCTTGGTCCTATTTTACAAGAAACAAAACGCGAGAAGAGTACCATGAAGCAAGGCCAAGGGCTAGGATTTTTCAGTTTTATGCGACCCAGTTGGCTTACACGTCTTACTTTAAATGCCATGTACTAATTTTAATTTTTTAAATATACACAAAATGTTGACTTGGTATAAGAGACGATAAATTTCATAAAACGGTTTTTGAATTATTTGAAATTTTTGGAAATTCGCTTTTATAAAATGAAAGAGACAAGCCCTTTATTTTCAGTTTTTCCTTAAATAACGCACAGACCCTAAATAAGTCATGTAAAAATTATACAAATATGTTATAACGTTCAGAAATGCATATGTATCAAGTTTTCGATTCCTTTTTTTTCTGTTCATAAATAGATTTTGCAGGGAAAGATAAGGTCTAAAACGACTGGCTGGTTGTGGTTAAATAGCTGATCCACAACGAAACACAGCATAAAACAAAACACATTCAAATTTATTATTTCCCCGTGGTCAAAACCCTTGGATTTGTGGAATATCGTATAAAAAAGGTTGCTAATTTTTTCACATTATTTAATATTCACACAGCAGTTTCTACATTTTTTTTTCGAATTTTATTTATAGGCATCGCGCAAATTTACATATGTCGTGCCGCTTCATAGGGAAACTAATCGCGAGTAGGTTCAGCGATAAACGTGCGTTTCAAGGAAAGCGTGGGTCGTTGTGGCGATAACCGGGGACTCGACCATTTCGTTAGTTCCATTGACCTAACGGAAACGGTATGGAAATAGATCTGTGCTCCCAGATTGGTTAAAATCAGGCTTAGTTGCGACTATTTCGTTGATTCCTTCTCGGCACTTGAAATACGGACGACGGGGGAAATGGGGAGAGATAGCCTCCAGCCACCAGTACCTATTCGAGGGAACTACAAAGTTTTCCGCGCAAATGTGTGAAGCGTCTGTTGGTCGGAATTGGATAAAGGCCATAATTAAACTCGTGTACAATTGTTTAGGATTTTCTAAATTTACAAATTTGCCAAAAATGTTATACATGTACCGCTTCATAGAGAAAAAGAACAGAACTTATATTCGAGAAAATAAAGCACGTAAAGGTATTATATAGCATCCTTGCACGTAAGGTAAGGGCGAGTGTTTAAGCAGATAACAGCCGAAACGTTACACTGTTGCCGGTTCTAAAAAACCGTCGAGACGGAGCATGAGAGGGATAGTCTTCGCTATATTATTATTATTATTATTATATTATTCGCTATATTTATCCATATATAAAAAAAAGCCTAAGCCGGGTTCGCTGGGGGGACGTTTCGGTTTTCCGATCAGCGAATGGATTATGAAAAATTTGGTTCTTCTTCATTCTTATCCAAACCTTTGAAGGGAACTTATGCAGGTCGAGGGCACAGTTAATTCGAATCTAGACCTACGAGGCATAGTTACGTTATGTAAATGTGACATTTTTAGTTCGAGTAACAATTATTTTTCAACGGAAAGCTCGGAAGACGAGTTTGTATACTCGAGGTATACGAAGAATCTTTTGTAAGAGGCGTACATAATATCGTATTGCGAAAGTTAAAGTTTTTCAATACATTTAAAATAAAAACCGTGCCCCAAGTTCGACAAAATTATTGCTATTAACTAAAATTTGAGAAAAAATGGGAACCGAGAATATTGCGGAGAGTTACTGTATTAATACTTGAGCGAAAATTTTTTCTCAGTGCATTATTGGATCATTGTGCTTGCGTGTAAATAAATTGTTACTATGAAAGAGTTGGGGTTCAAGGTGCAAACATTTCGTTGCGCTATTTTTTTAAGTAGTTAGTTACGTTTTTTTGAAGTAGTTAGTTGAAAAACCAAATTATTAATCAACTTGTGTACCTAATTTGATTCTACAATAACATTATACGTAAAACGGCAACTGGTAAAATGTTAAGGACAATGAATTCGTGCTTTTGTTGACCGTCAAAACCCTAAGTTATAAAGCTAATTTTGGACATTTCATACTGCGGAACATTTGTAGTTTTTCCAGTAAATAAACCAAGTTAGAGCTGATAAATTGTAAGGAACCTGAAGCACGAGTTTGACCTGGATTGAAATTCATCAACCACCTTTCGAGATTGACATTTAACAGGTAATCAAATTTCTTCTTCGCGATACAGAAAGCCCGACTGTGTTGTAAAAATGGCATTCCACCATCCAATTTTTCAAATTCGCTGCTACCTTTCCAAAGGAGAAAACCAGCTGTCAATGGGAGAATATATTATAAAATCAACTTATCGATAATGTAAGTTAATTAAATGTTGTATATACTCTATCAAAATAGCAATCACCGTTTTGCGGAAATTCATCCGGAACCGTCAATATTAATTTTTAAAAGCACTTTTTTAATTAAACTAAACTTTGAACATTGAAAGTTCCATTTCTCTCTTAAATCAATTATCTTGAATCTTGGCTTTAACACTAGAAGATAGATCCAAGAAGTATATTATTTAATTAATTTGAGAAAATGAGCATCTTGCAGGTAGGTAAAACCTTTGGTAAAACGATTCAGTGCTTATGAGGTGTTTAATTTAAATACGAGTAGCTTTCTGTTGTTCCCTGTAATTTAAGTTAAATTAATTTGTAAGTTTTAGCCAATAGTATTAAAAAATAAATCATATTAAATCATTGCTTGGTCGTAATTATTTACAACCAACAAGTATATAATTAGTTTCTTTTAAAGATCATGTTATACAAAGAAATACGTAGCGACTTACTTAATCCGATATCGTCAAAGTCTCTCTCAACAGACTATAGTCGAAAATTGTGGTGAAAACGGAAACGCTCGTGTCACATGTTATCTTAAAAATGTCAAAACTTCAAAACCCTTGTTATCAATTAAATTATTTACCGTCATGTTACTTTCCCCATTAATATTTAAGATCCAACCGGCGTAGGAAACGACTCTAGGACCTTTAAGGAAAAAGTAAAATCAGTTTCCACTTGAACTTTGTCCTCTCTCATATTTAGCTTTGAAATGGACCAGCTGCTAAAAAAAGCAGAAACTTTTGTCAGCAGTACTCATTGTAAGTCAAGCACTCAGAGAGAACTTAAAAAAGACTTATCCGCAAGAGAATGATGTGGTGACTCAAGTGTAAAGTTCAATGATTTACTGTAAAACCTGAAATTTGCCATACCTACCGCTTTTTAATTTTCCACCAACAGTAGATTATGTTTACATTTTACAAGCACGTAAAAGATACATAAAACTAATCTCGCGAGAAATAGATCATAAAAGTGGGTCGGTTTTACGTCCATTCAAATGAATTAAAGATTTATGCAATGAGTATAATGCAGTGCAAACCGACGTCAAAAAGGACAAAATGTCAAGCAAATTCCTCCATGAAGTTGAATTAGTTTTTCGGAAAGCTCCTCGCATAAACTACAGCTTTATTGTGACATTCCCAAATCCGCATGGGGTTCAATATGAGATTCAATTACTTAGGTATACCCCGCGGAAAGTAGTTTGGCGATTGTTTTAATTAAAAAAAAGGAAAAGGTTTGACACATAAACTTTATAAGTAGCACGATGTCATTCCGTTAGGTCATAAGTCCTAATTAGATGTATCTGGAACAACAAACATTTGCATAAACCCACTAAATTATTTCAAGGGTTTCCTTGTAGAGGTAGGAAGTACAACAGAATTCGGAATCAAGTTGGTTTATTAGAAACAAAAACATACGACCCCTCAATCTACATTCATAAGAAATTAATCCCTTGAACGCGCGAAGTCTCTAGGTGCCTCGTTTTTTCGTATTATCGTCTGAGAGATGTGTGCATCGTGTGTGCAAAATTGGCTTAAATTTGTGTTTTACGGTCTCGATGAAATAAGGGATCACAAAAAACGCAAGAAATTGACTCAACTGCCTGTATCTTACGTTACCCATTTTTATGTCTATAGAAACCTTTTTAGGCGAGGATAATTTAATTTTACAGAATTCACAAGAGTATATCATCCCGCTTCGAACGCCGCGACGATGACGCGAAAGTACATGAAAAATAAAGCGAAAATGTTTTTGTATTTGCTTATTTTGGTAGCTGCCTTCTCGACGGCTTTATGCGATTAAGCGTCTATAGAATGATTATTGGCATCGCTTGAAACGCCAGAGCTCAAGTTTGACAATTATGAGCTTTAGAAACTGCTCTGAGAAAGCCAAACTAGTTAATTTAGGATTGGCAATACTTGCTGCGTTTCCAAGATACGTGACGTCGAAAAATATATGGCATATACGACAAATCTCTGTTGAATCGGATCCAAACCCATATATGTACATGCTTTTACCACTGAAAGGGAGAATTGATCAGATAGAAATCTCGAATGCCGACTTCTCCACTAGCACTTACAGGTCTCCGAACTATCCTCAAGACTTTGAAGTACAGAAGCTTCGCAATGCACAATTGAACCCCGAAAACGATGAACCTTTGACATATTTGACATTTTGTAGAAAACTGTCTACTTTTTTACACAACCGTCTATAATTACAAGCCGTGCTGAGAATTATGGCAACACTGCATGGTAGGCCGATTTCCTAATTCAACTTGACAGATTTCAGGTGTATTTTATATGTGTTTTGGGTGTAATATTCCTATTTACTTGTTTTAACAGAGCGAGATTGCGTAAATTTGTGTTACTCCGTATGGAATCAACAGAAATTATTATTCAGGTAAGTTGCTAAACGAAATATATCGATTTGTTGTCATAACCTCTAAAGCAGACTACTCCTTACTGGACCCTTTACAAGCACTTGTATTTGTTCAAAGTACCTGTACAAGCTCAAATACGACCTACACACTACATGGTACGTAAGTACGGTAAGTGTTTATCGTGAAAAACACAATTAGTTTGTATTTGAGGTATTCTAGCACGGACATGTAAAGTCGATTTTCTGAAGGAACCGTCCCAGGAGTTCACGGTACGGGAATTTGAAGTCTACGGTGCTCCCCTCTTTAAAAGCTACGTACCTAGACCCACTGGAGTAGCGACTGGCTTAAAGTTTGCCATTCCGAATCACACCTGGTCGTTGATAAAACCTCGCTGATGCAGAGCGATTTACTGTCCTTTTGCCGAAATTAAGTGCTCAAGCGTGTGCTTTACCTCGACCTCTTTCGACAGAAGTTCACCAATTTCGTAGATCTCGATGGAAAACACATTATAATGCATTTACCAATTTACAGCGTTCCGAATTTTAAAGTCAAATAAAAATGTTATTATCATTTTTGTAAATAAATAAAATATATGTACAATTGTAAGCTGCCTAAGTATCTTTCTTCTGTATTAAAACCACCAAGGCGAAACACAGGAGAGGAAAAATGCCATTTTTCAAGAGAAACAAGACGCCATTAAAACTTGAATCGGCCCACCGATTGACTTTCGAACAATGTTGCCAAACTTCTCAGCATGGCTTGTAATTATAGACGGCTGTGCTTTTTTATACCCAAATAACCTTCCCTTCAAATTCTGCATTCAAAATGAAGCAGATTCAGCTTCTCCAATTGTTAGGAAAAAATTAGAGTGAGAACAACCATTTCAACACTTGAGGGCGATCGGACTCGGGTAGATTAAAACAATACCCCTTGGTGTAATAACCATAAACATTATTCCATCTCTCGTTATAAATGAAATTAAAGGTGATGACCTATTAATGTAGCGAATACAAAATAGGTGTAGGTGGTTAATTAATACACAGCAAATTTAATTAAAACCAAACAATGGCAAAAACTAAATAATGTGTTTTTTGGTTTCACTTGGACCGAAGTTGAAAGAGAGTATCCGTTAGATTGAAATCAGAGCTGGATCTAGTACTATGAAGAGCTGTAATAAACTTCGTATTTCTTTTACTTTCATTAGAAAGGAATCGCGCTTCCCGAGTTCTTTTAGTAATTTCAAGCATGCTTTGTGAAATAGTCTGTGGAGAAAGAAAACTTTCATGTTAAATCCTTATCGCAAACTTCATTCTTTAATATTTCTTTATGAAACTTAAAGCTTAAACATGCACTTTCCATCCGTAACTTGAACCTTGAATCTTTCTTAAAACCATTTTCTCTGAATGGGAGATTGAACCTGAAGTTCTTGAAAATTATTATACATCAAGTCAACAAAATTTAAACCCTTCACTTTCCATCCTGAATACTGAATGTTTCATACTGAAGTGACGGGCCCTATTGCGGAAGTAGTGTGGGACTCGCATCCTCACTACTCGTGCCCATCCCCAATTTTCTCCCAAAATCCCGCTTCTCGGTGTACTGTCTAGGACACTTCCCGGCATCGTCCACATGGATTTGGCAACTCCCACCAGATCTATTCTTTTTGAAGACCTTGCTTCTCCTATATTTGGAATGGTCTTCGTCGAAATCACCATGTTCTTCACTTCCTAATCCGCCATCTTGGTGTGTACAATAAATGCCGGGCTTCGGCCGATTTACACTACCAGAACTTTGAGGCCCTTCTGTGGTTTGACCTCGGGCTTGACTATCTAGCCAACGAGCTTATAAGGCAAAATAGGGGTATCTTTTAGTGGATACAGGAGTGGAAAAGTTTCATAATTGTAGAGGACCGCAAACATCATGAGAAAGCAAAAAATTTTTTGCTATAACTATCTTTGTAAGCGGCACAAAAAAAATCCTTTCCAGGTGCAAGCCTCCACTGTATAACGAACCAAATAGCGAAAAAGTAGAACACTATATCTCTTAAAAGTCTAGTAGCGATCCAGCCCCAGGGACGTACAGGCGGCGGACAAAGTGACCACCATAGCGCATTTGTTTTATTCTTGTGGCAATACGCAAAAAATGTAGCGGACATGTAGGCCATTTTAGTAAATACAAGATAGGAAATTTTATTAATTTTCGACGATTTTTTTAAATAACGATTTTAAGGCAAACGCAGAGATAGCTTTAGTGTGTAGAGAAAGGGATGGTTAATTATTTTTTGAGCATTTTATTTTAAAGAATTTTTTGAAAATGTAGGGATCACTTTAGCAGGTACAGGAGCGGAAGTTTTAATAGTTTCTCAGCACTAAAAATTTAAAGGAATGGAAGAAAGAGCTAGTAGATACAGGAACGGAGGTTTCATGAGATTCTAGGACCTTAGAATAAAGGGTTTATGGGAAGAGTAGGCATAGTTTTACTGGATACAGAATTTAAAGTTTCATTACTTCTGAGGACTTTGTTAATAGTCCAGTCAAATTACGATTTGGGCTGGATGTTGTCATAATAAGGAACGTTGTTTATGCAACGTGTAGTGGAAATTAAGGGATGTCGGATTTATGTTCAAACGCAAATCCAGTGCGAATTTGAAAAACAAGTTTGTCAATCCAAAACTGTGCACTTCTTTTGTGTATTTTAGGTGTTATTATATTTACATTAAAGGGCTACCGGTAAAAAAGTTTAAAGACTATTAATTCATGCTATTGCTAGATGTTAAACCCTAAGTTATAAGAGTATTTTTTTACATTTCCCTACTGCAGAACATTAGTCAATTAATTCAATGAATAAACATATGTTGAACTATTAAGGTTCGAGAAACCTGAAGCTCAGTTTGTTCTTTATTAAAATTGTCGTGCCTTGTGAGATCAATCAAGTTTACCAGCCCCTACAATGGGTCCGATTATATTGCACCAAACGATCCACCATCCAAGTTTGTGTGTTTGCTGTCAATAATCCATATCTACTTTGATGGAGGTCTTGTGGTCGTCAAAATCAATGATTTTTTTCCAGTTTTAGAGATCGTCGACTCGTCTGTACTGTATTGCCCATAAATAAGTGTATTAGCTTGACCTTGATATCTCATTAAATAGAAGACTAGGAAGTGTTTCCAGTTATGTTCGTATAATAGTAATGCTTTTAACCTTTTTAACTGTGAGGATATTGTAAAGTAAAACCTATTTAATGGTCTATACTTTTAAGTAATTCATGAGGTTTCTCACACATTCTCCACTTTTATATTTTTTCATTTTTCGTATTTATACTAAAAGGTGGGTACGGCATCACTATGGACAAACAAATTGCCCACTTATTTTTTTTCAGCACGTAATAAACGAGCACCATCCGCTTTAAGAATTTGCAAAGAAGAGATACTGACCCGCATTTTCAGTTAGATTGCTCACGTTTTTTGTGTTCCGCGAGAAGTTGAAAAGTCTACAAATCCTAAGTCAAAATGCTGTCAGCCGTGAATACAAAACCCGTAGTCATACATTAAAAAGAGCCTGCTTTAAAGAAAGAAACACACATTGTTTTAAATTTATACGCAATTCGAAATTCCTCCCGCCTCCCCGAATATGATATTGAATTTGGGACACAAATTATTCGCGTTACCTATCGATGCTAATTAAATTCTTATGACCCAAACCTTTATGCTAGGTCTAAAATTAATGGCGTATATGTCGCATATTACTTTCTCGCGTTCATTAGCGGCGACCCTTTGTCTTTTTGTTGGGACGAAAGGGCTCTAATTACAAATGAAGTCTAGCGTATTTGTAACCGCATTAGGATGATTAATAATGATAAATACGAACCGTACAATTTACTCATTGTTGCAATGGTTCTCCACTTTTTAGGGGTAGGGACACTTTTGCTATTAACCTGGTACATATTAAAATTTGTTTACTGAAAGGACTTCAGTATGCTCTGGTTGAATAACATGTACAGGATCATAATTATCGCTAATGAATCATTTATTACCTTCATTGAATAATTATACTGGAAATTGCTTGCAAATTTACCGTTTCATCAATCATCTCGATCAATTATCTGAAAAAAATTGTTGTTAGTACATTTTTGTGATGTGAGATCTCCAAAAAACCTGCTTTATTTAATGAGGGGTAACAATTATCGCAACATCTACATCATTTTCCCCCCTTGATTTATAATTTGTAATTCACTTTATGTGTTAATTTACGAATATTAACGGTAGCTCTAATTTTCATTTAATTTTTTTGAGACAATCATGGTAGTATTGAATTCTACCATATGGAAAACAAACGATTGTAGAAAACGGTGTAATTCAGCTAACTTAATACGGCGCTCTTTAAGAAGTTGAATTAAATTTTATTGAAAATAATCAGAAACATCCTTAAAGGATTCAATTTTAGTAAATGGGCAAAATTGTACTGAATTAAAATAATTATAAATGAACCTATTTAGTTTTGAGGTTTCTTTCTTTTCAATTTGGATTGTCAGTTTAAATAAAGGTATGAGTTCAATTTTGTTAGCGAGAAAGAGAAAGTGGAAGTTGGATTGATTTTTTATTTTATTTACTTTTTAATAACGATGGGACACCATGTATGTCAGTTTCAATTATTGTTAACGTTAAATTGTTGTTGTTTATTGGAGATTAAACGCAATGTCCATCATATTATTTGATTTCGAGGTCAATGTTTTGTATCAGAATTAATGATGCTATCGATTAAATAATAGATTGACTTATTTTGTTTTATGTAATTGTAAATTTATCTCATGTCTTTCTCCGGTCGTAGATAAGAACTTTTTTCTTATGGCTGCAAACTCAATTAGTTTCAAGATAATGATGAGTTATCGCCGGTTAAAAAACACAGGTGCAGTTAGATTTTTCCAAAACGCGCATTATTTTGTTAAAGTAGGGAGAACGAAAGGGGAAAAGGTTTTAAATAAGCAAAGATACGAGCGTATTTGTTGCAAAACTGTTTTGCTGTTATCGAAACTTTCAGAAAAACAGTCAATTTAGCCAATTATCACGTTTCAGAGGAAAGTTAGTTGAGTGCTACGAGTATTACAAACTTCGTCGTATTAAAAGTGAACGTTACGCCGATTTGAGGCGAAGTATATTTTCTCGTTTGCGGAAAAGAGCGCTGTGGTGTCGAGCGTTCGTGATCAGGCTATAAGCTACAGGGAATTTATCTCCCATCAAAAGGGCCAATACTGTAATTATAATTACAACGACGTCAGTATCGTTTAAATCGAGGTTTGAGTGCAATTGAAGAAGTGAAGTTCCGAAGCATCATCAGCTTGGTTTTGAGTGCCGAGAGTCGGTAAAGTAAACTTTTTTTTAGAAACAGTTCATCTTTGTAGTAGATCAATTCCTGTATTGTAACAAACTTGGATCTTTCATGGTATTCTAATTAAAGGTCTCAACAAAAGGGACTGTTTTCTACCAACTACCGCCCTTCTTTCTGACTCCTTAACAAAAGAGGCGGTTGGACAGGGATGGAACTTGAATTTATCCTTAATGCACTTTAATGAAAGGGATTAATTTCTACCAACCATAGTCCTCCTCCTCGACACCTCTTCGTAATCGGATGTAAATAATTCCTTGTATCTCAAGAACAGATTGTCGGAGGATGATACTCACAAAGGGCAACTCGGACGTCTGGAAAAAATCTATTGATGATGTAAAAGCTTTAAGAGAGAATATCTCGAAAACGGTTTGTCGGAAGAAAGTACCCACAAAGGCGAAATGAACTGTCATAACGAGACATATCTATTGGCGCTGTCAAAACTTTCAGTGCAAATATCCCCAGCACTGAGTGTCCGAGGAGAGTACTGTCAAAAGGTAGAAAGAAGGTCTAAACGTACCCTTAATCTATTTTAGAATAATGCATGTTTTACCCCCTGCTATCCATTTTTTACATACCTAGCTGTTTAAACAATATATACTTATAAACAATAAATAAGTTCATAAATAAATCTACTACGAAACGCTGGTCAATTTCCAGTGTGTTGGAATTCTAAAAAAAATGTATCTGCGGTTCACGCAATTAGCATACGAACGTATAAATATAATTGAATAATCTATAAGGCTGTCTGCAACAAAAAAAGTTCACGATTTTGAATCAAATGTTGTGAAATTAACCTCCATCACTCTCAGCCACTTAAACCGCACGCCCAAATTTCTAATTATCACCAGCCACCACAGGCTTTACGTTTAATGTCTTTTCCTTTCCACTTATGGATTTTATCATCACCATCCTCGAAACGTACCACACTGAGAGTGGAATTCTAAATCGAAAACATTTTTCTCTCGTATACATTACGTTGCGTTTACCGTTCAATTTCCGTTTACATCGTTTCCAAACCCGACCCAGTTCAGAGACTGTGTTTTCAATTAAATTTCGCTCGAATGTTATTATTTCTGATACTTAATGACACGTAAATATTAGATTGCGTTCGCTTACACTAGATTTGTACTTTATGCTAATGATAGCTTTTGCTACTCCAATCGGAAGTTTTCTTTAGAACTTTGGACTCGTCGTTTGGGTTTTATTTATTCCTTTTGACCATTACCATCCTTTTACACGGTGCTAATTTACGACACCCTTTCGTCCGACCCTTACAGAGAACTGGGAAAGCACTTTTGCTTTCCCATCAGGAAACATCGGTGGAAGGGTGTCTGCTTTTTTGTGTTAAATTGAAATCTATAGGTGGTCAATGCCGCGTTCGTGTCGTTTGTGGAAATGTTGGGTCGTAACTGTAGCTTTAATGCCTGTAACGCCCCTGGTGTCGTAAGGAAATTGGGGAAAACATTTACATTGATCTTAAAACCTGAATATTGGTACATAAAGGTCATTGCATACAGCACGAAAATGTTAAACGTTCCATACGTGCTAGAAGCGCCCACCTGGGTCTCAATGTACAAGCATTTTAAGCTGTCACGGTACGGAATTTATTACACCAACGGTTTGCGTTTTGGTATGGGAATATCTAAAGTAAATTTTAGCGTATCGACTGTCCGTAGAGTTTCTCATCCACCCTCTAATATTTAAAAATGTCCCCACATTCACTTTGTGGTTTGATAGTGGTTATTTTACATTGTTTTACTTCACGAAAGCATTTTTGCATGCGCAAGCAAGTGGCCCCCTTTTAATTGGCAACTCTCGTTAATTAATATCCAAATCTTACCTCGTAAACCTTGAAACATTTAGTTTCTATCAGAAATTTTTGCCCACCCTGTACACGACTTATATATTTCAGACTCTCTTTCGATCGAGAAGGTTCACTCGCCGGTTAAGAGTCACAATAGCGAGAAGCTGTTCAAGAAGAATCAATATAGAGGGAAGAGAAAATTATCGCATTTTAATTAGCCTAAATATGCTAATTACGCTTGTGTACTTCAAAGGTTGATTGTATTTAATTTGTGCATTGAATGAGATTATCGTTATCTGTTTGATTTTTTTATGTAGTTTTTAACGTATTTGCAGTTTTAAAAATTATGTCTTCAGGTATGGATTTCGTTCTATATAGGCAAATTTACACCGCTTCATAGTAAACGTGAACGAAAGTAAGTCGGGAGATAGGAGCGATAACCGGAATGCATTTCGAGTTAAACGCAAGTTGTTATTAGTAGATATACGCGTGATCGAGAATGTTGTCAGTTCTAAAAACCGTCACGACGGAGAGGCATATGTAAAAAATCAAGATGACTCCGCGGCATCGCTAGGTTCCGTTTGCTGTTTTTCCAGCGTGCAAAATACAAATAGTCAACGTAGCCGACGAGCCGGCATTCTTAGATTGACTTCGAGAGCAAGCCTGTATAAGTTAATTCGTGGTATTTTATAACGTAACTGTGAGCGATATGCAAAAATTAATACACGCAAGTGCAAAGAAAAGCACCCAGCAAACACACTTTACGTTTAAAAACGGTTTTAAAGCGCTTTGAAAGGATAAATTCGGTATTTGTAGTATGGTATACGTTTTTGTATAGACCGACGTATGTTTAAAATACGATTTTTATTCATATATATAAACAATAGAGTTCACTTTCTACGTTGATAATACGTATATAAATAACCGTTTTTTAGCATTCGTTTTATAAACGTATATAACACAACTTTGATATACGCATATGTCGTATACCAATGAGAAATAATAAACGCATAATATTCCTACAAGAATACAGCAACATCCACCGGACATTTATGCGCATTATATACGTAGGGTTGCTAGGGCAGTAGAAAGTTAGTTTGAGTGCAGTCGATATAAATAATAAGTGAATTGGTCGATCATTTCTACACAAAAAAAGGTGACAGTACGAGCAGTATTCAAGAAAGCTTCAATTGTGTTCGTAAATATGATGTACATACGGAAAGAGATAATATTGTTTGACTTATTTTATAACTAAAAGTTCATATAACCGTAGATCCGCAAACGCTTAGTTATCGATCAATCTACAGGGTCTTATTTCATGATCTATAATATCCTGCAGTTTTTGAGATTTGGAATATACGTTACGCTAAAAGGCATTACATCATTGGTCATGTCGATGCTTGTTTGGGGTCTTATAATTTTTTCGTATCTGCGACGAAAATTTTTGAAGTGGTACAGTGGGCCCTGGGCTCTATTTGGATAAGTTCTTGGTTTTATTGGTTTTGACAGTTCGCATTTGAAATTTTTTCTTGTGTTTGCATATGTTTATAAATTGAAGGCTTAAATTGTACAGTGTACGTGAAATTATAACATCCTGTAGATCGGCCAAGAATCTTTTGCAGACCTATGTTTATATGTACTGTTGGTAATAGAATAAGTCCCTTCCGTATGAGCATCATATTTAAAAGCAGAAAGGGCTGTACCGTTTGTACCAAAAGGAAACCACTGCTTCTAGAAACCATTTTTAATTAAGGTAACGTAATCTTTTGTGATTTGTATAAAAATAATGATCAATCAGAGAATTCTTAATGTAGTCGATCGTAAAATTGTACCGTATGTAATAAATGTGCGAGTGCGTGGACTCATCTAAAAGTTCATGCTTTTGGAATATGTTACTTTTAGTTAAATGAGAATATTCCTATATAAATGAGTTCAAACTTTAGTTAGCTCTAAGGGATGTACGAGTAAAAGAAAATCTGCCATGTTTTTCACTGTAAGTAGTCGCCATTGGTCTATTTTTTAATTATAATTTGACTAACTGAAAAAAATACTTTCCTGAAACAGAAGCAGCACGGTCACATAATTAATTCCTCCTGCAAAACATTAAAAAACGCGAATAATTAGCTTAGCAGCGAGGATCACTGAATAATGCATACATTTCGCCCCATAATGTCAATAATTCGTCATTACAGAAGCTGATGTGGTTCTGTTACCAGAGATCTAATCGCATCCAGACAATCTAACATGAATCATTTATTAAATTGATCAATACAGTGTTAATAATAGGTTCTAGTCTTGGAATTGACTGTAGCACCTTTCACCAATGCGTGTTTCCATACTATAATACCGTTCATGCTTTATTCGTTTGCACATTTAGGCACTCTTACTTTTCCTTGAGAAAGAAAGATTGATATTTGAGATCATACTTACCATGCGAACTTATTTACGGACTTACGTTCAGGTTAAAAGTAGAATACGACAGCCATTTTGATGTACTCACGCATGTAGAAGACTTCTGAAAGGGGCAGAAAGTGGTTGGATTAAGTTTGCGCCCTTGAATCGGCACCCCAATTTGTTACATCACCAAAATCATTGCATCAGTGCCCCAATCCCCAAATTTTGTGCGCTTACGAGCAAATCAAACTTTTCCGTTGGGGGTCCAACAACTACAACACCATCATTATCATATCCACATGTCACTAATACTTATTTTGTGCTGATTTGTGCGCCATATTGCTCAAGTTTTAGGTCATAAGTAGAGGTTAAAGAAATGGATTTTCGAATATGGCCAACCACTTACGATTGCTCTTTATCAATTAGGTAAGTACCATACATGCACTGGAGGAGAGTTCCGCAGCAAAGTGGTTTGGTGATCATTTCTTTGGACAAGGTGCCCATTGGATGTGGATTGGAAGAGAGATAACAAGCAAAGTGGTTTGCTGATGATCTCTATGGATAAGGTCTTCATCAGATGGGGGACGAATTAGATGATTCTCCATAGTTTGAACCAATTTGGGCAACCAAGGCACCTTCCTTCAAAAAGGAACTTTTCCCACACTGATTACTTTGCTAACGTAATCAAACTAACAAACGAGATGTTTACTCCACAGAACCAAACGGATAAATCCTTCTTCACACGTAAATCACGCGCGATCACCAATCTGGATAATCTCAAATCCACTCTGGCACTGGTGAACTGGCGTAAAATACTGGAATGTGATGATGTTGACTTCGCGTTTCAATTATTTTTTGAAACATTACTATGGTTATTCAACATTATATGGCCCATCATATCAAAAGTTGTAACAACCAACCAAAAATCGCGAATTTGGTTCACTTCAGATTTAGCAGACGCTAGAAGCGAACTAAAACGGCACTTGTCACTCCTTAGTAACTCTCATTGCAAGTAAACCAAAGAGCAGAACAATGTGAAGAAACGCGAGTAGGTACAGGGGAATACTTTTCTACGGTGGAGTTGACGGAACGGCACTTTGGCGAAAACTCAACACCTTCCGCCAAAACAATTGACAGGGTTAGTCAATTTATTTATTCTTATCCCATTACACAAGTCGAATTAACTCGCGCGTTGGAATCACTCAAAAACACCTCGTCGGCAAGACACGGTGGGATTTCAGCGAAAATCCTACGATATATCTGGCCAAGCATTCTACCTACAATACTCTACCTATTTAACAAGTCGCTCGCCTGTGGAGTCTTCCCCAGCTCGTTAAAAATTGCACGCGTGATACTGATAGTAATTTATAAAAAAAAGGTGACCCTACTCACGTTGAGAACTATTGCCCAATATCACTGTTAAGTATTTGTTCCAAATTATTTGAAAAAACATGGAAAACTGATCGGTTTCGCGGAAGATTCCAATATTGTGGTTTCAGCAGATACTGTTGAAGAATTAACTCATTCAACCAACCTTGCCATAGAAGAATTTCAGAACTGGTGTAGTGCATACGATACGATTAATGTTTGGAATTAATTAATAGTATGTAATTCATACTTACCAAAATTGATGGCCACAACACAGCCAACGCTATAAAAAAAAAAATAAATAAACAAATAAAAAAATAAATCAAAATAACATAAAATATTATTTTTATTACTATTATTATTATATTATATTATACACAATTTGTTAATAGTTAATACTACTATATTAATGGTCGATAAGTAAATAATAAATTCAATTCAATTATTATTACTATTATTATTATATTATTATAGCATTAAAGATTAAACACGTGAATGGTGAGGAAGCAATTGCTGGCGCTTGACTAACAATTAGAAAGTAAGAACCATAATACTATAGCAGATGTGAAAGTATCACGTTACCAATGTGAGACTAATAGAATTAATACAGTGAGTTGTTAGAAGTAGGGTGCAGTTTATGGATATAGTTGTACATCAAAATTTGACATTTAGTTCATAATAGTGTAATAGACGGCTGTGGTAATAACGCCTTATGACATTTCGTGCGCTAAAGTTTTCACTTTTATGACGTTTGAGGATGAGCATGCATATCCTTTATAGTGCTATAACATTTAACTAGTACTGACAAACACCACGTTTCAAATTGCTGATGGGGTATTTTGAGATCTTGAGATGTTTGTACTTTTAATATTCGTCGAAGATATACGTTTCAAAGGAATTCTTAGTCCATAACTCCTTTGTTTATAAAATCGTTTGCACGGAGAAGAAAACTTAATTTACCTTTTATATTAATTCTGAAAATAATTGAATTTATGAACTTTAAGGGTCTTAAATTTAATCCTCTAAGAAATTTGCTTCATTAGCGAGAGATACGAAGAAAAAACATTAAAAAAAAACAAAAAACTGGAACAAAGACTTGCTGCTCAGTACAAACAATAAGTTATTTTGATAACAACGCGATTAAAATTTATATTGAATGGAAAACGCTCAGCGACAAAAGAGGGACTAATGAAAAGTTCAGGCAATTAAAGTTCCAAGTTAACCACGGGCATCCACGGGAAAAAGAATTTACATTCATTGTTTTTAAAAATCCATTTTGAGGAAAGCGCCAATTAATTAACGAAGACCTAGATTAACATTTAAATTGAAAAACTTTCAGTGAAACTTAATTGGATTGGTCTAAATCGCAAATACCTGTTGATTTAATTTGCAAGACATCCATTAGCATCCACCGCGAAAGTCCCAACGCGGCGCACTGTTACCGAACTAGCGGAAAATCGCAGTCAGTTGGTTATTTGTGAGGCTCACCGCGAACACGTCCACAGAGGAAGACGAGGTCTACGAATCTAGAAACACACACACAAGATCAGTGCCGTTTTCAGACGCGTCGAGACGCATACGCAAGCGTCACATCTTCCGTCTCCTATTTACAACATCAACCCCGTGACGTCACTTGCGAAACTAGTACTTTTTCATCTATTCCATCACGTTTGACGTCACTTACCTCCCTCCCCGCGAGACTACCTGGCGAGGCAAAGTTGACGAGGAAAAACCTATTCTATTAGTTTTAAGACTCGACGGAATCGAACAAATCTGCTCTTCGCGGACGGAATAAAAAGTGCGTCGAGTAAAAATGCGATTACACGGGTGGGAAATAAAATTCCTAAAGGAAGGATTTGCGAACGCTCAAATGGCTTTGCGTTCCGTAATTACGGTAACAAAAAAATTTACGAAGCAAAGGAATTTGTAAATCGGAGATTAGTCGGTTCCGAATTAATTTTGAATCCGCGTTTCTTATTTTCGCATGTCGACACTAATCGCCATTGAGCAACAATGAGTTGCTGCATATCCAGCATCCATTACTTTTTTCCAAATTGATAGGATCGGAAATATCAGCGCACATCATTTATGCGGAGAAAAGAGCATGGCACGCATTTTAAAATAAGTGTTCTGAGTGAGCTGTTGAAAGCCCTCGCGGGACGGTTCTTTCGCAGGACAGCTTCGATGAAGACATAAATTCCAGGATGTTCGGATAAAAGTTGAGGCTCATATAATAAATAATCAGATCGGCATTAGATAAAATAATTTGGTAGAAACACTGAAAACCTCAAAGCGACATAAACGTAGGTGTATGGTAATACATAATTTTATCACAGTTATTATAGTGATTACGTATACCACAAGCATCAAAAAGCGTGCCTTCGGCCAAATCTACATTTCATACAGAAATTATTCAATTTTTTCGGGCTGCTAGGCGATCTGGAATCACAAAATGCCGTACCATAATTAAATTTTTATAAAAAGCTATACGAATTCGAATACTAAAAGGGACTAACTCGAACGGAAAATATTCCGAGTTTCATTTAATTTTCGAATATGTAATAATTTACGAAATATTTTTTAATTTTTAATTGTATGGCATTTCGAATATAGGCATAGCAACGTTTACTTTGGTTCTCATCCCTATATTATTGCTAAGGAATTTAACTTTCCATTTTAACGGAAGTTATGCAGAACGTTAATTAATTTCGTTATAATAAAAAATACCTTTTGTTAAGTAAACATTCGCGTATTAACTTTTCCATCCATTATTTATCCAATCATTGATTAATATCGTTACGTGCAATGGCAAACGGTCACTAAGACACTCACAAAACACCTGTCCAGCTAGCTCAATTAAACTCAAGTAATAAAGACGTCCTTATTTTGCAATTTAAATAGCGTTCGCAGCGATAAGAAAACTTCTTATCTACGACTGGAGAAAAACATGAGATAAACAAATCATGCATATCTATACGCAATATCGGTGAATTTAACACAAGGTAACTTATACGTCAAACAAGAATTAGTAGGCTAGAAACCAGAAAAAAATCAAAGGTAACCTATCTTCTTTGATGACATCAAATTTACCTACCTCTTATATAAGAGGGCTAGATGAAGCAACAATTACAACCGAAACCTAAAGAAGATACACGCTAAATAAACGAAATGCACATGGCGGTACTTACTATAAAAAACGAAAAACTATTCTCACTAGGAGCACAGGTAAATCTCGCCCAAAATAATTACTTTGGAATTCCCAAATTATGAATCCAATCCACAGAGATCAATTTGGGAGATGGCAATTAGAATTCCAGGCGTTCTATCTCACACTTTCAGCTGTTTTTAAAGCGACGTGTATTTCGATACGGCTTACGAAACAAAAGAAGCAATAACAATCGATATACAAAAACAGCGTTGTCAATCTGCGCGGTAAAATTGCGTAGTTAATTCCATTAATGGATAGAACCATCTATCAAATTGCTTCAAAAGGGGGGTCTTCAACAAGTAATAACGTTAAATAATAATGTAGCGTAATGGAGAAAATAAATCGTTACATAGATCAATTAAACTCGGGTACTAATAAAACCTTTAAAAGTTAAGTTTCCGAAACGTCGAGCAACTAAAAATAGTAAATTTACACGAGAGTAAACCCGAAAATGGATTTTATTAATAAAAATAGTAGCGCTCGTTGAAATCTCAACAATAACATAATTTTATCGTACAGTTATCGACATATCGATATATCAATAGTTATCGACATATCGATATATCAATAGTTATCGATATATCGATAGTTATCGACATATCGACATATCGATCGATATATCAATAGTTATCGACATATCGATAGTTATCGACATATCGATATATCAATAGTTATCGACATATCGATATATCAATAGTTATCGACATATCGATATATCGATAGTTATCGACATATCGATATATCAATAGTTATCGACATATCGATAGGTATCGATATATCGATAAGTATCGATATATCGATAGTTATCGATATATCGATATATCGATTTTTTTTAGCTCTACCTATTGTTATTCGATATATCGATAACTATCGATACCTATCGATATATCGAAAAAAATTCCCATGCCTAATTATAACCACAGATATTTAAAATATCGTATTCATTTTTAACGGAAGCCCTTTATCTTTAGAGTTTCTTAATTTTTTTTAAATGCTGGGTAGCGAACATTTTCATGTACCGCTTCATGCTAATGGTGAGCTCGACTAGGTTTAATGGCGATTGCCAGACGGTTTTTGATAGCATTGGCTAATGATCCTAGGTTGCTGCGATTCGTCCATGTACGTTGGTTCCGATTCGATTTTTTAGTCGGTACAACTTCCACATAGGGATGACAGATTTCGATTGGTTAGAGAACGCGACAGAAAATCCCGAGTTTTCGATTCCGTTTCTTTTTTTCTAGTCGGCGCAGCGTGCTGAAAAAAACCGAAAAGTGAGGCAAAAGCGTAAACGTCATCTAAAAAATTCAATCGCGAACAAGTTTTTGACTCTAAAAATGGTTAAGGGTTGCTAAATAAAAGCAACTGCACACAATTATTAAGTGAAGAAGCAAAATGAATGACTTAAATATGATTCCCGTACAAGTACAAACGGAGATCTGGCATCATTTGACGGAAGTAGCTTAAAATGCGACTAATCTAAAGGATGTGACCCCGGAAGTCGTTAGTAAAAATTTGGCATAACCCGTCATAGATCTGTGAAAACTTATATTGTTTAGAAATAAGTGCGAGTAGGTATAGGTATAGCGAATTATCTTAAAATGAGAGCTTACTTTTGCGTTTTTAAGGTCAACCCTCCGACCGTTCAATGTGCTGTTGGCTTGAACCTTTTACACAAAAAAAGCTGTAGCCGAACATTAATCTAGGGATGACGCGCATACGCCAAAATTACAGTCTCCGAGATAAAATAGCATACTATGTGTTATACATAAGACACTATCCCCTACGGACGCTTTCTTTTTAGCGATATCAAGTTGCTCTCAGACGTAAATCCACCAGATATAATCTGAAGGAACTGCTGCCTGAAAAGATATGAAAATACATCCAAATGAAATTAATTTTCTTTGCATGAAAATTCAAAGAAAACCATCTCGTAGTCGTCTTTGAGTCTATTCTTATGGAGGGAGGTCAGAAAACTAATTAGTATTACGAGGCGAGTACAGATTCGGCTTGGACTTTTTAGTCTCTGCACTGCACCCTTATAATAATACTGAGCTTTATCTTTGTATTTTTTTTTACGCGGAACTAACCGCAAATGTTCCTTTGAAATGCCGCGTTGGATCAAACAAAATTAATAGACGCCGAAGAGTTTGTTAAAACGAACAGGAGGGTACGTTTATTGGCACTAATATCGAAAGCGTGTGGCACCTCGAATCAGGGACTGTTTGACCTACAACCGAATAAAACTCTACTGGAAGGATGCCGCATTGTACATACTCCTCCAAGCGGACACCGCGGACATCCAGATTTTAATTAAGAATTTGTTTTGTCTACAAATGAGTGGAATGGCAACCGCTGGGTTTTCAGCATTCCGAGCACGAAAGCATTTTTCGTACATTAGTCTCCCGCCAAGCGTAAAATGCTTGCTGTCATATGATATCTGCATGCTGAGGGGTACAATGCATCCAAAATTTATGCACGAAAGAGTAATATGTACTATGGTGAGGGAATGGAATAAATTGTCGAATTACAATTTCTGTACCACGGGAGTCGTTGGAGACACACTTTCTTCAGTCTTCATATTTGCCTAGTGGCACAGTGAACGGGATAGTTACATTGCATGGGTTGAAGGGCTGTAACTTTTGAACTTGTAGCCCAATCTTGGAACTGTTTAAAATTATGGATTCTACAGGTCACATTCTATAAGAAAAATTTTTTCCCGGGTCGATCTTAGACAATTTTTTTTTCGGGACTCGATAAAAGGCAGTGTTGTAACCTTCCTTTTTTTAGCAAAAATCGACTACAACAAAATTTCTCGGGAAAACACTTTTTGTTATTAATTTGGGTGCGTAGAATCCAAAACAATTCGTACTTTTTCGATCGGACTTTTCAATCAAAATTTATAGACTAGAAACCAATTTCGAAAGAAAATTCAAAGGGCTGTAACTTTTGAACTTGTAGCCCAATCTTGGAACTGTTTGAAATTATGGATTCTACAGGCCACATTCTATAAGAAAATTTTTTTTCCGGGTCGATCTGAGACAATTTTTTTTGCGGGCCTCAAAAGAAGGCAGTGTATAACCTTCCTTTTTTACCAAAAATCGACTACACCAAAATTTCTCGGGAAAACACTTTTTCCTATTAATTTTGGTGCGTAGAATCCAAAACAATTCGTACTTTTTCGATTAGACTTCTCAATCAAAAGTTATAGACTAGAAACCAATTTCGAAAAAAATTCAAAGGGCTGTAACTTTTGAACTAGTAGCCCAATCTTGGAACTGTTTGAAATTATGGATTCTACAGGCCACATTCTATTAGAAAATTTTTTTCCGGGTCGATCTGAGACAATTTTTTTTTCGGGGCTCAAAAAAAGGCAGTGTATAACCTTCCTTTTTTACCAAAAATCGACTGCACCAAAATTTCTCGGGAAAACACTTTTTCTTATTAATTTTGGTGCGTAGAATCCAAAACAATTCGTACTTTTTCGATCAGACTTCTCAATCAAAAGTTATAGACTATAAACCAATTTCGAAAGAAAATTCAAAGGGCTGTAACTTTTGAACTAGTAGCCCAATCTTGGAACTGTTTGAAATGATGGATTCTACAGGCCACATTCTATAAGAAAATTTGGTTTCCGGGTCGATCAGAGACAATTTTTTTTTCGGGGCTCAAAAAAAGGCATAGTATAACCTTCCTTTTATACCAAAAATTGACTACACCAAAATTTCTCGGGAAAACACTTTTTCTTTTTAATTTGGGTGTGTAGAATCCAAAACGATTCGTACTTTTTCGATCGGACTAGGTAACTACGCGTTTACTTTTTTGCGGGAGGTAAAGTAATCAAAAACTCTCTACGGGAGGTAAAGTGCTATCAAAGCGCCGCCGCCGTTAAAATCATTACTTTTAATTGCGCAAGTCCATATTTATAAGCTATTCAGCAAATCCCCTAAAAATTTTGCCGCGCTCTACCACACATTAGAAATGAAAACACTCTAATATCCCGTGTAAAGCGAAATTGCGATAAAGAAAACTGTTAGCAAAGTTAGATAATATTTACGTTCGTGCCGCCACAGTGAAGGGAAATTCAGGGGAAAAGTTTGCTAAAGGGATTTCCCACGCACTAAACCTAAAATTCAAGAACAAATCGTTAAAAGAGAGTTTATGGTTCGATATAGTTCACAACCATTTATTAATATTCAAGTTAAAAAAAGACGGTGTTAGCGGGTCTGCTTTGATTCTACTACTTAAGAAATTGGAAAGACCAGGTTAGTGATAAATGGTCCAACGCGATTGATGTGAGATCGGTGGTACCCCAAAAACATCATTTTGGTCCAGTACTATTTGTGATATTTATCAACGACGTACAGTCGGTGTTTGTATACAAACATGTTTTATTTGCTGACGGCCTGGAAATATACAGACCTATTGCAGATCTTCAAGACAGTTTGCTACAAATCTGATTTAGTGTCACTTGAAAAGTGATTAAATTTGACAGTCGCCAATCGCCAATAGCAATTTTAGCTGAGTGTAAAACGGGCGCAGCGCGAGCCAATAGAAACTAAGACTTTTTGCGGGAACTTTTAAATCTGTCTTCCTAGTTAAAAAACAGAGTATACCTAGTTCCAATCACCACAACTTTCGCCATGCACATTTCAATACTTAAATACACAAATTTCGTATAATGCACTGAAAAATAATGTAATATACAGTAAATTATGAGCATTTGTGTTGGCGACTGATGGTTTTACGGCCACATATAAAGCGCATAAAATAATCCGTTATGCGAAATGGCGTTTTTCGTATGACATGCAGTTTATTTTATGTCTGTATAAATTCATCAAATTTAAAATAAAAGTTTACAACCCAAAAATCTGTTGTTACCGAATGTAGGTCGACTTAATCATTAATTTCGTTAGCGATTTGATGAGAAAATGGCGACTAATGCCATATTCATTACAAATGATCGAAAAACTTATATTAAATCTACCCACGTCGGCGACAGTGACCCTTCAAAGGGAGAGCGAGGTCTTGAAATGGATTATATGGAATCCTGAAGAAGTTACAGCACTAGTAGGCGTTATAACATCATTTCTAATATCAATCATGTCAAATTATAGGCGTTAGGATCGACGTTGTAATTGTTTGATCACTGTTGTTTCTGTTTCGGATCAAATTTCTTCTATGTTCTAATAACGCGGCATTATTTCTCTATTTGTCTTACTAGATTAACAATTCCAACAAGAACACAAGTGGAAAATGTTCTACACTTATGGCCTATCAAATCTTAATTCGCTAGTGGAAAAGCTATTCGAGATCGAGGTAAACAAGACAAACAAAAACTGGCCGATGAAGAGGCTTATATTTCTACTGATCCAAAAGGTGATCATGTAAGATCTAAAACTCAAAAATATGATCAAGTTTACTCAAGCTTGCTCTTCACGCGCATTGCAGTTAGAGGTGCTTTCATTTACATTTCTCATAGCTTAAACTATACGAAAATTCGTGTACTGAAGTGGCAGGCTTCCTACATAAGTGGCCACCCCTTTATCTAACCTTTTTTTTGCACCAATAATAATAATGGCCTATTTTTACAGAAAATTTACAATCTTAAAAATAGGGTATTTTCCAGCTGGAGGATGTTCATTACTTAATTTCAGTAGTACATGACGTGCGGTCGCAATATCACCCTGTTACCTAGGTAGCTCAAATTATACAATTTTTTTCTTTTAAAATTTTCCCTCAAGGCTAAACTGGGTTCCGACACAATAAGAAAATTATAAACTTGGAAGACTCGAATGCCTCAATCAAATTCCGTAAATTCCTATTTAATCAAAAACCACTTCCTCTAACCTAACAAATTCAACATCGCTATCCACCTGACGACTCTCTATATTTCTCTACGTCGCCAGAACTGATAAAACACCTGCATTGCTTATCTCACACATGACAATGTCGAAAGACCAATTAATTCTTGTCCGATAACAACGATAAGAACACGTGACCAGATAAAGCTTTAAACTCACGTAAAAATTTCGATTACCTTAGGTCCCTTAGTTACCCGTTTTAAATTTATCATACAAACGAAATAAAACAAATAGAATTAAATGAATGAAACGATTACACACTAAATTTACAATAAAAACTAACATTAAAATGAAAATTCAACAAATGTTTCCAATTCTAAACAAATGTCTAAAAAAATTCCCAGATCTATGAAATAACTTGAATTATGTTACATACAGGCTGTCCTGACTGCTATTTCCGATATTCAGACCGAAATTACGTGAACACGTATTTTTTCACTACAAGGTGGCTCGCTCTAATCTTCGGCATTGTTTGAACTTAAAGAAAAGACATCCCCATGTATATAGTTTACCTAAGGATATCTAAAGTAATATTTCCATCCATAATCGGTTTTCAATCCTTACGTACAGTTTCTTCCGCACCGCATTCGAATGTAAACCAGAAAAGCGTATTCGTTAGTGTGAATATGAAATCGTTATGAGAACCCTGTGTAAATTCGAAGTCGTTGTATTACATGTGCAGTATGAGGAAAATGAGTCCCCATGTCATTGTAACGGTGTCCTCAAGATTAAAAACGAGTAGTGTTTAAACGGATGAATTATATTACATTTAGCTGGAAGGATTAATTGTTTTCTTTCGCTTGCTTCCTTTGTAATTAACTTTATATTTTTAGATTATCACTTTATGTATGTAAATGTAAAGTGTTTCAAAGAAATGTGTGCTGGTGTAGTGTAGTTACCTATAATTGAGCCTTCAACTTTGGTTCCGTAAATCACAGGCCATCCCTAATACCAACTGGCGTTTCGTGACCAATTTATCCCGAGTACTGCCATTTATCCGTTCACTCGTAGAAAATCGAAAATTAAAGGCTCAATCGGCGAAAAGAAATGAGAATAACCTCACCACTGGCTTTACATTTACT
Source organism: Photinus pyralis (assembly GCF_008802855.1). NCBI lineage: Eukaryota > Metazoa > Arthropoda > Insecta > Coleoptera > Lampyridae > Photinus > Photinus pyralis. The sequence goes on along the minus strand of NW_022170738.1, from coordinate 30,116,309 downwards.
ACCAAATATAAAATGGCATACAAAGACAATAAAACCTGGCCCGACCCCAGTCGGATGTTGTTGTCGGCGGTTCGGGTCGTCAGGTTTGACTGTATAAGTGGTGAAAATAGCATATCCTTAGTAGGCATCCATCTAAATACGAATCAGAAAACTCATGACGATTGGAAACGCGTAGCATTCGGGTAATCCTTTCTCAAATAGGTATGACCTCCATGTTAACCCTTGGCGTATCTTAATAATGATATCCGATTATCAATTAGTCTCAATTTAATTAGCTAATTATTATTATCTGTAATTGTGCGTTCTAGGTGAATTACTTTATGTGGTTTACTGTGAGACGAATTTTTCGTATCGGACTTTCATATAATCGAAATGCATACTCTCAAAGAAATAAAGTTTCCACAAATTTTATTATGATATTAATTAGGTCGAGTAAAAACAGTGGCAGGTGTAATATTATTACAACATATTACGTTACAATCAATGCTCTGCTTATCATATCTGCAGCTTTGCCAAATAAAACAAAAGGACAATTAATAATATATTTAAGCTCGTAGCCAGGTAATTAAAAGCAAAGCTTCGATGTTTACATTTTTGGCAATTTCATTTCCCACACAACTACTACAATTTATCATTGTTTTAACTTGAACCAATCAATTATGGGCTAATTATAAAGTTTTCTAACATAATAAAACGTACGAAGTTTTAATTTTATAGATGGTTTAATGAGTAAAAAAAACGCTCATTTACAACCGTTGTGCTTGTGTCCTTTGTTTATGGTGACAGGGTCAACCCTTTTGAACATAAAAAAATTGAAATACGCTTTTAAAGAATGAAAGACTACAATGCCAAAAAGTTCTAATAATATTATTACTTCACTTGAAACGGTGTTGTATAGCAGCAATATATTTATTACAGTACGATTTAATTTGGTTTGATGCTTTCAAGTACTCCACTTATGAGTTAGACGAGGAAGAGATGACCGACAAAACCATCACATATGGGGAATTTTTATTTCGAAATTTCTGATTACGTAAAGCTGGAATTATTAGGTTGGCAACTAAGTTCCCGCCGTTTTTTTAAATTCTGACATTCCGCATGTCATTTCATATTTATTTGAAATTTATTTGAAAAATGAGGTTTTTTTCTATCGGAAACTATGTTTTGTTACCTGTTTAATCTATTTTTGATCAATGTAGACATGTACGAGGCCACGCCCACCAATTGTGCGTTCAACCAGAGGTAGGGAATTCTACAATTTATTCTACAGTCGGTCCGTGTGCATTTAACTGGATTCAAGTTCAGGAGTCGAAAACAAGCGCATTTCACATTGAAGCATCCACAAAAGCGCATCGAGAACTTCCGAGTGCATAAACAATAAAGGTATTAATGAACATTTTGTTCATTCACATTGTAGTTTTGTCAGTTTTCGTCGTTATTTGCCTCGTTGAACTAGCATGGTAGTGTAGGTATTATTACCTTTGTTGTAGCTCGCCGTATTGTGATATATGAAACAGCGTCGTAGCCATTGTAGTTCAACGATATAGTTATAGTCAGTGTTTTTTCGTTGCTTCAATAATTTCTCGTAAAGCGTAAGAGATGCAAAGTCGCTTCAATGGGCAAAGAATTGCAGAATGTTGTGTGGATTAATTTTCCCTTTTAGAGTCGCTGTAGCTCTACAAATAACGAAGTTATGATCAAAAAACCGAAAAATGTCATTTTAAAAATTGACATTCATTTATTTTCAACAAATAATTTTAACAAAAATCATGCTAATTTTCAATGTTCAGGAAATTTAGACATACGGCCAGAATAATAGGTAACACTCGGGATGACAAAATTCAAAAACGTTTTGAACGGCAGTATTCTCGTCAAGCACTTTGAAGACAATATCGTCATAAATATCTTATTTACAAGTTCGTTTTGTTATCAAGTTTCGTATTTTCAGTAGGGGAATCTAAAGCTTACTCGTGTTTTCACCGCGCAACAATTACCTCCCATGCAATAATTACGCTGAAAAAAAGGCCACTCTATATTTCGATTTGAGACTTTTCCGTTCGTGTTTCATCTTATTAAATTTTTTTCGTTTTGACAGCCCCTAGCTGGAAAGTTGATCAAAACCGCATTAAAAATATATTACCCGCATTTTCAATATAAGCCTTCAGGAAATTTAATTTTCGTCCAAATATGTTGAAGGAAATTTCCGATCTGGGATTTTTATTGCCTACTCACATGTTACGAACGCAATCAAAGCAAACCATTTATATGGTGATAAATGGCAGAAATGAAATTATAATAAGCATCCTTCCAGCATCCCTTTGGTTTAATGTTAGATACTTTGTGACAATAGGAATACCCCAATTTTGCCAGCTAGTTGTTTTGTTTCCGTCTTACGGCTGTCGAAGTTTGAGTGATAGATAGCTAATTATGAAATTATTGTGTTTCCTACCCGTGTTTGTAAATGTTATTGATGTATCTTTGTGTAAATACACGCAGCGCATTGGTAATTTCTGCCTGTGATAATCTGTGTTTGTTAAATAATATTTAATTACGCAAACACCGGGTTCGAAAAACAACGAAGGAAAACTTGTTTGCCAATGAACTAAAAGTAAACAATTGCAATATAATTTTAAAAAAAAAGTGATTATGTATTGCTCTTCAAAATATTGTTTTAACTTTATTATGCTATGAGCAGAGTTTTAAAATCTTTGTGCTGACCAGTCTCCTAGTAAACAATTACATGGTTTTTATATAAGCTTATTAATCCTATTCCTGACAAGGCGGGTCAGTTTAACTGATTCCCGGTAAGCCGAATGGTCTTCTCCCATTATGATTCTGAGAAAGGATTTAATTTTGCCACTCTACAGTTTCCTTTAATTACTTCCATAATTTCATTGAATATAAATTCAAAGTCCTTGCCTAGAGCACTATTAACATTTTATAGATTTCACTCTAGAGCTTCTGAATTTTGGTGTCCATTAAAGCAATCACTTAATTATTGGTATTTTTTTATTGTAATTTTTATAAAAATATATGTTCCATTTAAAATAAAATTAGTAGGTGCTATTTTCGCAGCAGAGTGCCTTTCGGTTACAATAATTCACGAAAATGTACAACGATAAATTCACTTTTAAGTATACCGATTTTATGGAGAGAGTGAACCTTTGTTATTTCCAGACAAAAATAAAATTGTATTCTGTGTCAATACATTTCTATTTGTAATATAAATAACTCACTCATTCGCTATGTATTGAGTGCATTGCTTGTCGGTATGTAAAACAAAAGCGACCCCGGACCCCGGCGGCGGTTCAAATAATATTATAAATAATGCATGCGTAAATAACCTGATTCGTTCAATTTCTGGCATGTTATTAAGTAGCAGATTAATTCGCGATTAGGAACGGTTAATTATATTAAAAAAATTTTGCAATGTAAATGAGACGAGTAGGTCTCTTAAAGGCATAATTTCTTAGCGAAATTTTGAGAATAATTAATTTCAATTAGTCTGATTTTTATTTCGTTCTCTTCGCTGGTTGAAAAGGTATAAATTAAATCCATTTCAATTATCCCTAAATGAAGGCGTCGCGTTCCTTTTTGGGGATTTAATGAGAATGATTGATTTTATGTTATTAACGCCGTGCTGATTTAGAATGGATTTATTTATTCCGAACATATTTTCATGTGAAATTTAAAGTGGGATCATTCGGTTATAATTAAGTATTGCCTTTAATTGGAGAACTTTTGAACCTTAAAATCACAAATATAAATGCGTAGGTGTGCCAACGTGACAGTGGAGTTTAAAAAAGAAATACTCGTATTTTTTGGAAGTGGGACAGCAGCTTGAGCATACATTCGGCAAAAGTGAGGATTTATATTGGTTTACCTTTGAGTGACGGAAGTATGAGCAAAATCAACCCATAAACACACAATATTATTCATCTCATCTCATATTGTGATAATTAGTAAAATGCTATGGTCATATCTTTAATTCTGTATTCAGTAATACGAAATACTGAATGAACGAGTTGTCAGATACACGCACAGCCAAAAACGCTACTTATGACCGTAGTTTGAATCTAATTGTGAGATTGTACGAGTTGAAATTTGGGGCAAAATAATTATTAACTGTTTCATCAACGATTTGTGCTCGATTAAGAGATAATGGGCTGTAATTGCATTGTTTAACGTACTCAAGTGGTGTAATATCATCTGTATTTGTAAATTGACAATATTACTAAATCGTCATCGCAAGGGAAATGTTAGTTCACAGTTGTTTTGCAACGCACTTTCAATAGTCTACGCAAAATCGATTACTTGTTTAATATCACCATTAAACAGGAAAGGGCGCTGGCCAAATATTAGAGAAATAGTTAATTGGGAAAGAAAGTAGGATTAAGAAATAAAATTACATTGCATTATTTGTACCTAAATGAGGACAATTTGCACACAACATTGACTAGGTTAGTTTTCAATTTGCAATTAACAGATTGCAATTAATTTGCCAATTGTTGTATAAAATTTTGTATATAAACAACGTAAAATGTAGAATAAATTACTATTGACACTAAAGTCGTTTAGTCACTCTACGTGAGCACGGGGCTTCCAAGTCTTTAAAATTCGGTGCATGAGACTGTGTACCACCCTGTGCTTACACTAAATAATATTGGGAGTAATCTCAATATTGTTCATGGTCCTTCGAGCCAACACCAGCGGCAGAAAATAAAAAGGTCCGTCAAGCCACCACCAGCGGCAGCAAAACCACTATTAGCAGTCAAGGATTTACGACCCTTGGACTTGAGCGAGAGGCACTGGGTAAGTGGAATTTTATTTTGACTAAAAAAAGTCAAGGGAAGCGGCGAAAAACAAAAGGATCCTACCTACTAACAAAAAGGCGATCAAGAGTCGCGTCGCTGATGCAGAAGAACGCCGGCGACAACAACTGGAGACTGATTCCTGTAGCAGGAAGGAGCAAACCATACAGCTTCAGTCCAACGTTAAGAGTCCGGGGGGACCCACGGATATCTGCGTGCGACAAACACAACGTTGCATTACAGAACAAGTTTTTGGAATTATTCGGGCCAGAACCAAATTTTCAGCATCCGACACAACAACTACTACTAAAAAAAAAAAAAAAGGGGAAAAACGGTTCTGAAGTAAGAGGGGGTGTTGGTTTGGATTCTGTTTTAGCTACCAGAAGTTCAAATGGAGCAATTAAACGAACTCGCACGGAAACAACAGGAGATTGGTCAACAAATGTGTAAAATGTTAGCCAATATGAAGAAAGACTCAGCCTCCAGGAAAACCAGCGAATATATTGTGAAACATGACCGACAGCTAGAAGCTTATCAGGAAGGTATCGAAAAAAATCATAACGAAATTATCGAATTACAGATACAAAATCATGAGTATCACAGTACAAAGTACAGAGATCAGCTGCAAAAGGTCTACGACAACACGATAAATTATCTACAACAGTTACAGAATCAGCAGAAGAAGGAAGAGGATATTGAAGAAATGGATAACGAACAGGAGCTCCGAATAAAAAAACAGGAGGTTCGTCTAAAACAATTTAGAGGGATATTGTTTCAAATGGAAGAGGAAATAATGGAGCAGAACTTAAGACGCTGCGAAACATTGTACACCAAAGCAGAGAAGAAGTGGGAAGTAATATCAGAGCTTGAAGTGGACATTCAAGCAAACGAGGTGAGCTTCTCTCATGAGTATTTTAGAAAGGATCCAGTCACGAAAATGGAATTCGAATACGATAACATACAAGAAAAATTAAAAATGCTCACCAAAAAGGCAAGTATAAAGGCGACAAACAACATCGAGCTGCCCAAAATAAAAATACCAACGTTCCGAAGTGGATATGACAATTGGGCTCCCTTCCACGATTTGTTCGAGAAATTAATACATTCCAACGAGAAGTTATCGAACGCGGAGAAGATGCACTATCTGAAGGGGCATGTGGACGGAGAAGCAGCAAGACTTATACAGCATCTAATGATCTCGGAACAAAATTACGTAACAGCATGGAAGATCCTTCAAAACAGGTATAATAACAAAAGATTAATGGTAAATACGTTATTAGATAGAATCCTGGAATTCTCGAAAATGGAAACAGCGAAGGCATCTCGATTGAAATGGCTTCACGATACCATACATGAGGGTCTGGAGACAATATCAAATCTGGGAATGGATACATCGTCATGGGGTCCAATGGTAATTAGAATCACCACAAAGAAATGGGACTCAGAAACCAACAGGCTATTTGAGCAGTCACTAAAACAACCAAATGAAATCCCAGCATTAGGAGAAGTGATGCAGTTCATGCAGACGAGGTTCCAGTCCTTGGAGGCATCGGGGTCAATGCAGAGCAAGGATGCGAGTCCTAGGTACACCTGGGGAAACACGTCCACCATATCATGCCATTACTGCCAACAGGAGCATCGACTTGAACAATGCCTTAAGTTCAAGGGGCTATCAATCAACGACAGAAACAAGGAAGTAAGAGAAAGAAAAATATGTTTTAGGTGTTTAAAACACAACAGCGAGGAAAAATGCTACTCAGCGTACAGGTGTGCAGAATGCGGTTATCCACATCACACTTTACTTCACCAACCGTACAAACCAATAGCAGAGCGGGCAACACAAGCAAGCACAAGAACATCACACACTACAGTATCTAAAAGGAATTGTCAAACCCAAAAGGAAAACCAGGAAGTACTACTAGCAACAGCGATAGTACAAGCACAAGACCTCACTGGCGTACAGCAATTATTAAGAGTACTAGTGGACCCTGGATCACAAGCCTCGTTCATCACAGAAAAGGCAGCACAGCAGTTGAAGCTACCACGACAAAAAGCGAATGCAAGGGTATCAGGAATAGGTGGTTATGATCACACTAACGCAAAAACCAAGATAACGGTTCAATTACATCCAAGACAACCAAGTGAGTATGAGTTAACAACAGAACTAATCATTCTCACAAAGATAACCGAAAATCTACCACTGGCGTCGTTTGAGATGAACAAAGATCCATGGAAGAATGTGCTGTTAGCTGATCCCACGCTGAATAACTCCGGACCAATTGACATACTACTGGGTGCCGAGGAATACGCAAAGATCATACTACCGGGAGTCATGAAAGAAGGAAAATTAGTGGGTCAACAAACCGAATTTGGGTGGGTGATATCCGGGCAAACAAAGCACGGTGTCAACCAAGGCTATCAAATACTGGGCATGGTATCAACAATGGAAGAAGAGACACAACTATCCAAATACTGGGAAATAGAAGAAGCGACCATGGCTAATGGGTTCAATGAAGAAGACAAGAAGTGCGAAGACCATTATAAGGCAAACACTACACGCAGCCCCGATGGAAGATACACAGTCAAGATTCCATTCAAGAAGAATTCGATCAAATGGGGGCGATCCAGACCACTAGCAATAGCCAGGTTGTTGCAACTGGAGAAAAAACTAGCAGCAAACGACAAGATGCGTGAAGAATACAACGCGTTTCTACAAGAATACCTGGATTTGGGTCACATGGAAATGGTACAGGCACACTCAATCGAGGGCACACGCTATTACATACCACACCAACCAGTGATAAAGGAATCCAGTACTACAACGAAGATGAGAGTGGTGTTTGATGCATCAGCCAAAACGACGACCAGCGGAAGTTTAAATGAGATGATGTATGTGGGACCGAGGTTGCAGCCAGACATAGCCGATATATTACTAAGATGGAGAAAACATCAATATGCGTTCACAGCAGATATTAAAAAGATGTACCGCCAAATAAGGATACATCAAGACGATCGCCAGTTCCAGACTATAGTATGGAGATTCGAACGTAATCAGCCGATACGCGAATACCAGCTCAACACAGTAACATATGGAACAGCGGCAGCTCCATACTTAGCCATAAAGACACTACAACAGTTAGCAGAAGACGAAAAAGAAGAGTATCCATACGCAGCACGAGTCACGCTACAAGACTTCTATGTGGACGACATTTTATCTGGTGCTAACAGCATACCTCAAGTAGTACAATTGCAAAAAGAATTAACCAATATGCTAAAAAAAGGAGGGTTCCAGCTACATAAATGGGCAGCCAATAAAGAAGAGATATTAACCACTATTCCCATGGAAGCTAGAGATCCTGCTGTAGCCGAGTTCAACAATGACGACCAGATCAAATCGTTGGGAATAAGATGGATACCAAACCAAGACATCTTTACGTTCAAATTCAAGGATGGCCAAGATAAACCAACCAAACGGAACATTTTGTCGGAAGTGGCCAAGATATTCGACCCTTTGGGTTGGCTGTCACCAATACTCCTAAATGCAAAATTACTCATACAAAGACTCTGGCTATCCAATACAGGCTGGGACGAAGAGGTGGCGGAATCAATCAAGATAGAATGGACAAACTTCAAAATCGATCTCAGTATGGTGGAATACTTACGGATACCTAGATGGATGCAGTACGATCAAGACCAAGAAAAAATAGAACTTCATGGGTTCTGTGATGCATCAGAAAAAGCGTATGGAGCAGTGGTGTACTCAAAAACAGGAAATGGGTGCATAAGTTTATTAATGTCAAAATCAAAAGTCGCCCCAGTACGAACCAGGCAAACGTTACCTAAATTGGAATTGTGTGCAGCAGTGCTACTAGCAAAGGTGCTAAAAAGAGTGACAGAAGCATTACAGATACCAAAAACAACAGTGTACGCGTGGACCGATTCCATGATCACACTCGCATGGATAAAAGGTGACGCAAACAAATGGAAAACCTTCGTGGGAAGTCGAGTGGCACAAATCACAAGCATGACCGCAAAAGAACAATGGAACCATGTGCGTACTAATGATAATCCTGCAGATCTGGTATCGCGAGGAACAACAACATCCAAATTAAAAAACAACACGTTATGGTGGAATGGACCCATATGGCTAAAAACAGATAAATGGAAACACAGTACAAGCGAATATCCTACAACAGAGGTAGAGAGCAAGAAAACTATGACAATAATAGTGAACAATAGGAACGAGCTAGCAGAAAAGTTTTCTTCACTAACACAACTAATTCGAGTGACAGCATACATCATTCGATTCATCAAGCATTGCAAAAAAATTACAGTAGCTGACGAACATTTAACAGTAGAAGAACTCAATACGGCATTAAAGAAACATATACAAGTAACACAACAGAATACATATCCAAGGGAAATACAAAAGTTAAGTAAGAAAGAACAAGTACACAAGGACAGCAAGTTAGAATCGCTCAATCCGTTTCAAGATGAAGACAGTTTACTTAGGGTAGGAGGGAGGTTACGCAATTCTTACTTATCATACAACGAAAAACATCCATACATTCTACCAGCAAACAGCCATCTAACACGACTACTGATTTTGGATGCACATCAAAAAACATTACATGGAGGTCTTCAAATAACATTAGCATATTTAAGAAGAAAATATTGGATTATCACCGGTAGAAGAACAGTTCGAGAAATCATCAACAAGTGCAATACATGCATAAGACATAAGGGACAAACATTACATCAAATAATGGGAGATCTGCCAGCATCCAGAATAACACCATCATCACCGTTCGAACATTGTGGAATTGACTATGCCGGTCCCATACAAGTAAGAGCATGGAAAGGCAGAGGCCATAAATCATACAAAGGATACATTGCAGTGTTTGTATGTCTAGCAACAAGAGCGATTCATTTAGAAGTTGTTAGTGACATGACATCGGAAACATTCATCGCGGCTTTCAGAAGATTTTCAGCAAGACGAGGTGGTTGCCAACACATATACAGCGACAACGGCACCAACTTCGTCGGAGCCAGCAATATGATACAGCAAGAAATTCAACAAATAGTACACAGTAGAGAAGTGCAAGAAACATCGGTGTCAACTGGAACTCAATGGCATTTCATTCCCCCAGCAAGTCCACATATGGGAGGAATTTGGGAAAGTGGAGTTAAGTCCTTAAAACACCATTTAAGAAGAGTAATTGGGGAATCAACACTTACATATGAAGAATTAACTACATTAACTCATCAAATCGAAGCGTGCTTAAATTCAAGACCAATAGGAAAGTCCAGTGATGTAGTAGACGGAGGTACAACACTAACACCCGGTCACTTTCTAATAGGAAAACCAATAATAGAACCATTCGCGAAATCATCAGGTACAATAGAACTCAACTTAAGCAACAGATGGAAAATGGTACAAAACATGAAGAAACAATTCTGGAAAGCATGGACGACGGATTATTTGCATAATTTACAACAACGCTATAAATGGAAAACAAAAGAAGACAATCCAAAGATAAATGATGTATAGTACTCATCAAAGAGGACAACTTGAGTCCAGGGAAATGGCCACTTGCAAAAATCAAAGAATTACATCCATCAGAAGACGGCACTGTACGCATTGTTACCATCCAGAAGGCAGATGGGAAAGCATCAAAAAGGAGTATTCATCAACTAATACCAATCACGACAGAAGAAGGTAACACCGCAGAAAAAAATCAAACAGCAACATCACAACAACACGCATATGGATGCAATCTGAAAACATTCGTTATAAGCATACTAATGCTATTGGTCACAGTAACAGCAGAATACAATATTACATATCCAAAGCCAGGTTTCTACATTGAACACATGGGAGAAGTTCAAATTGAAAGAGGTATATTCCGAATCGATCTACAATACAACAAATCACGAATCAAAGAGGATATAAACGCAGCATTTCTAACGACTAGTAATTTCAAAGAGTTGTGCAAGAACGCAACAGAAATGACAGAAAACGTACAATGTACAGAATTGGTGCAACATATCGAGGATCAAGAAAATCAATTGAGATGGGTACAAGAGGGAATCAACTACATAAGTCAAACTCGTAAAAAAAGAGGTATCTTGGGGAATATATTAACGGCGATATTCGGTGTGAATGACGAAGTATACAAGGACATTGATGCGTTAAACAAGAATCAGCAAGAGTTAATGCGGAATTCAGAAAGACAATCCAAAATAATGTTGTCTACTATATCAAAATTTAAAGAGACAGAAAACCGCATCGAGAAGCAATTAGAGCGCTTCAACACTAAATTAAATGAAGCGATAAAAGCCATAAACCAGATGCAGAAATGGTATAAAACAATAGACGAAAACAGACTAAATATTCACATCTTAAGTACATATCAAACTAGCAGTGAATCTAGTAACAGAAGTACACAATCACTACAGCAAAATAAGAAACATCCACTACAACCAAGGGAACTTTCAAGAACTTATATCAGAAACCCACATCAGAAGTATTATTACATCGGCAGAGCAGAAATTACCAAGCATCCTCAAGATTTTACCACATCCAATAATCAAAGTAACTACAAAACAAACAGTGGAAGTGATTCATGTGTTCGGGTTTTTTCTGGTGGCAGAGATCACGGTATACGTGATTATGAAAGTCACCCCAATTCCTATAAAAATTGAAAATTCTACGTTTTGGACCTTAAATGTCAATGAAGAAATGCTAGCTGTGGACTACAACAATCAACTATATTTCGAAATATCAAATGAAGAATTCAAAGACTGCCTACAAACAAACAAACACAATTTTATATGTGCTCCCACTATGGTGAAGAAAATAGAAGAAAACAAAAATTGCATCATTGACGAAGTCTACAACAGAACAGAAATTAACCAATGCAATATACAACAACATGAGATTCAAGGATTAATTTGGAAGCAACTCTATGCCACCAATACTTGGATGTTCATCACTAATCAGTCCACACGTATCGCTATCTCCTGTAGTGGCGAACGACAGGAAATCACGATCAATGCCACTGGAATTATCAGGATTTCACAAGATTGCCTGTTGAAAACAAAGAAAAGTATACTCAATCCGAAACGGGATAAAAAGTTATCAGTACTAGGTAGCTACATAAAACAGTTTAACAAACCATATAATCATACAAGGTCAACTCAGCAAATAACCAAAGTAATAGAAGAATCAATATTCCATGCAGAAGACTCTTTTAAACAGCTAAAAGACGAAGAAGAAACTCTTAATGCAGATATTCGAAATATCAAATGGCGGTCCACAACATCACAGTCCATTATTACAAGCACGACAACTACCTTACTCATTGCAATTATCTTGGCACTCGTACTAGGAATAAGATTCTACATCCAGCACAGAAACAAATCACATACCAAGGACAACGATCACGAAGCAGTTCAGTTAGAACCATTATATTCAACTATTCCCGGGGAAACACAAAACTAAAAGATAGATTAGGGCGCGGCTGGCAGAATGTTTAATATCACCATTAAACAGGAAAGGGCGCTGGCCAAATATTAGAGAAATAGTTAATTGGGAAAGAAAGTAGGATTAAGAAATAAAATTACATTGCATTATTTGTAAATGAGGACAATTTGCACACAACATTGACTAGGTTAGTTTTCAATTTGCAATTAACAGATTGCAATTAATTTGCCAATTGTTGTATAAAATTTTGTATATAAACAACGTAAAATGTAGAATAAATTACTATTGACACAAAAGTCGTTTAGTCACTCTACGTGAGCATGGGGCTTCCAAGTCTTTAAAATTCGGTGCATGAGACTGTGTACCACCCTGTGCTTACACTAAATAATATTGGGAGTAATCTCAATATTGTTCAACTTGTAATAAAAATCGAACTCTAAAATTAGTTTAATCAACGCTACAGTTTAATTAGAACAATAAACTACAGTTATAATATATTTAAATTAATAGCAGACGCTGAAAGCGGCGATAGTTGGCGGAGATCTCAGTGCCACCAGCTCGGACAGGATTCGCCTGTGCTCCAAGTGGAGGTTATACATGTTTCGGATGTAATTTTTATCGATATTTACGAGTAGCCCGCTTTACGTTTTATGTTACATACCAGTTATTGTTCGACGTACAAGTTATGTGGGGGAGAACCAGCAAAGTTTTTGTTACGTACAGCTTTCACCTCAGAACCCTGTGTTAAATTCACCGTACCGACGCTTACCTCAACATCCGTCGACACCAAGCGGCTATTTGGTGCGAAATCATTATCAGAAATCAGTTAATAACACCGAGGATCGACAATCACCTGGGACAACTTGCATAAACCTTTAGCGTCTTATGGATTACTATTTTGCACCTTATGGGTTATATTTAATTAATTTTTAACTGAGTATTCCTGTAATCTCTGTTGAGTTATGATCGAGCTTCAAACAAGAATGTTGTTGGAGTCCACTACTTCCTTCTGAAGTGGTTGGCGAACTAAGTACGAGTAGAGCGAGGCCCTTCAGACACTATCCAACTAATTATATACCAAGCACTGCTGCTTGGGAGGTTTTGTTCGATTTATTGCAGGTTTTGGATGCGAGAATTGAGCTCAGTTCTTGGCGTAGACATCTAACTTTATTCCAAGGTAAGTGTGCCTTATGTTTTACTTGCACTTGGCCGTATACGTGCGAATTCTTCTCCAGAATATCAATTAATTTGTGGAAATCTGTTACATGATTCAGTAATTAGTTTTGTTATTCGATCACTCTGGATTGCGGGGTTGTTAAATTGGGGAATTTCAATTGTATAGTGAACTTAATAAGATTTGTGAGTAACATAACTTTGGTTATTTGGGAGTATTTTATATTGTTTGTGATACGCTATCCAATTGTAGAGACAATATTATTATTTTGATATGGGTTTTTATGGATAAATTAGTATTTTTGGTGGTACCTATATTGATTTTTACAGTTATTATTACCCTGGTACCTTCTCAATTTCATACGGAGAGAGTTAAAATGGAAATTGTGTGGCGCTCAACCATTGGTAAGGACGAAGATCAAATGCTCAGAACGAACTACTGCTATAACAGATCTCAAGCTTGTATTTTCTTTATTAACCCGGAGCTAGTTTATGCGGTGGATTTGAGGAAATGCAGCACCAACTCTCCCAAGTGCCAAAGGTACGTACATTAAGGGAAAACACTTTATAAGGATCTTGTACCCTTACTTTTTAGGAATAAAGGGACTGGCTTCTTGGCTTATTATGCATTCATTTTAAAGACGCACACGGTTAGAAGATGCTCATATCCGACTCGGTTGTGCTTACTGTAATTTAACGAGAAATATACTACCTACCATGTTAGTGGGAGTTGTCGAGGATGTAAGAGAAGGTAGCATTAATTTGCAAATTATCTAATCAGATAAGATTTTAAACGATAACATCTCTATTTGCTATTATTACCGGTTTTCGATGATACGTGGCACAAACCTTCGTACGAAGGTATCGGAATAAAGTTTTGATGATGAGGCATAGGTTTATTTATGCGAAGAGATATATCATTAGAACTATTGTACATGGACAATTGAAAATAAATTTACGGTGATCGTTTAATTATCGTGACTTTCGCACGAGGCAACGTTAAAATGAATACTTGAAATCATGAACCGGAGAATAAATCTGCGCTTGACAATAGTTATTTTTGTACAAGACGATAAAGGGATATGTTAACCATTGAGTGAAAGATGTTAATGTTAAAATTAACTTTCACGAGATGGTTAGTTTCCCTTTATCGTTGTGTATAATACAATACTTTATTTTATAGCAGAAGCCATATAAATAATTGTAAATCTTCTGATAATTCTGTAATTAATTTAGAGACATAAAAAATGGCAAGCTTAGGCTCTGCCGTCGCGATCGACTCCATAGAAACAGAATTGTCATATGTTCTGAACGCCATTTTATATCGTGCATTTGAAATAACAATGACGGATGTCATTAAAATTCACAGTTATCTGTTTCACTTTATCTACCCTTACGGTTAAAGTGATCACCTTATCTATCCTTACGGTTAAAGAACGGCTTAGCCTACTCATTCAAACCTATTAAAAACGCAATTTAACATAATGCTATAAAATTATTGATTATTGTTTGGTCCATTAAATTGATCCACCACTGCTTTTAAATAAATGACATTTGCTATGTTACCAACATTATAAACGTTTAGTTTTGCGGGAAATTCAAACTGTCCTCAGTTATTTTGGACTACCTAGTATCCTTGCCGACAGCTATCTGGAACCGGAGAGGGTGACGCAACTTAGGCTAAACAGGGGCCCGAGTAGGGGCCTATCATTTATTGAGAGGAACGAGCTCTGAACCTAGTTGCGAAAGAAAGGAGGTGCCAATAAGCCTTTGGTGTGTCTAAGTGCTGCCTCAACGGCCTCCCCTGTGGATAGATAGATAACACGTCACAAATTGGGGTGCCGATTTAGGGGTGCACCCAGCCAGATGCAGTAGGAATCTAATTTTCCCGATGCAAGTAGACACGAAAGGTTATAAGGTCGACTCGCATCGTACAGATAGCACTAGTTCTTTTTAAATATACAGGATATCCAGTTTTACTCACCTCCCCCATACAATATTGTAACGTGATTTATAAATTCGGGTTCGATTTATATCAATATTTATTAAACAAAACTAAAACACTATAAAATCCGTACAATTTATATCGATTATTTATATCACTCACACTTCGCAATTTATATTTCCGCGCTCGATGTTTCGTCCGTACTCGTTCGGTAGTAGACTGCCGCGATGTTCAGTCCGCAACCATTTATACACGCAAGCAATGTAAGTCCCGAACATTCTCGAATACGCGTAGAAAATTCCAGAGCGCCAAAGGCGACGTCATGTCTGGAGCATTTCCGTTACAATATGATAACTGGGGTAGCCATATTAAGACGTCGATGCACACTTTAAGGGACATAGGGTAGAATCTAGCCAGCATTGCAAAAAATAGAGTTATGAATTGCAGCATCCTAATGCAGTTTGTATGGAGTTGAGTGCGCTAGCTTTCAAATAACAGAAATTCAAATACACCTCTTCAACATAACATATTATATGAAAGCTTCGGGTGTATAGCAAGACACACATAAATCTAACAACCGGGTTGTCATTTTCAAATAACCGAATTTAATTTCAAGAGATTAAATTCAAATTCTAGTAAACAAAAATGGCGATGAAAAGATAATTTATGTCCGTTTTCTGTTGAGTAAGCCGGCGAAATTTTCGCAAGAATAGAAAAACAAGCGCCGTAGAGATTTAGGGCGTTATTATTGGGTAGTTTCATCCGCAAAGCATGAGGTTTGATGTTTGTAATTGACTCACGGTGACGAATCCAATTTGCTGTGGTTTATGCCTGAAATGGTGCCAACTTGGAATGAGATTGTCACAACAGTGTAACAAATAAAAAATTTATTGCCGTTTTTACTTCACTTCTGACCAACTTCCACCACCCCTTTTTGGCATAGTGGATTCGTAACATTCTATGGATAGTTTAAAGGGATTAATTACGTGCAGATGGACAGATTTGCACTACACGGTACCGTTAACAAACAAAATTCCCAACAATTTAGGCCACGAGCTTCATTGTGGTATAGGTGTGTAATGAGGCGCTTAAATATGTATTTCGGTAAGCAAACAAGGCATCAGTTGGTGCATAAATACAACACTTGTTAAATTAAAATTACCTTCTCCAATAATTTCTCTAAAGGAATAAAAGACTTATGGAAGCGTCATTAATCAATGTTCACATATTAAAGTAGGTAGATCGTAAATCTTCATATAATTTCCAAGAGGGATCAAAACCAAATTAAGGTTATTCTATCGGAATTAATGGCGATGTGCAGCTTAACTTCCTATTCGTTCTACAACTTTCGGTTTGGAATGAAACAATATTTTACACTTCGTGTAGCTTAAAAAGCGATTTAGCTCTTTACATCAATTTCAAGTTTTTCTGCATCAAAATTACACGAACCTGAATTTACTGAATAGGGGAAGCGGTTTGGATGACATACACTTATGGAATCTAACAAGCTTCGTTCAGTAATGACAATTTACACTGCTCGATCAATAGCAAACTTGGACCCTACGGCAAAAGTTAGGTATCTACTTTATTGTTCGTGTCTTGGTGGGTGTGTTTACGGTGCAGAAATGCTAATGCACTAAAACACAAAACCAGACCGCTAATATAAAAAATAAAAAAAGCAAAGTATCGTTTTGCGATGTAATACACTGCGAATAAGATGGTGGTCGTAAATGAAACAAGGAAAATGATGACAAAACTTTCCATCAAAAATTCATCAAACGAAATCTTTTTCCCACAAATAGTTTAGACGTAATGATAGGTACCTATGCTATGTTGAATTAAGTGAACCAACAGTAAAATTTAATGCATTTTCGTAATTTTAACGTTTATTTAACGTTCTCAAGGTGG
The DNA here is from genome assembly GCF_008802855.1 of Photinus pyralis. NCBI lineage: Eukaryota > Metazoa > Arthropoda > Insecta > Coleoptera > Lampyridae > Photinus > Photinus pyralis. Next base: position 30,098,986 of record NW_022170738.1, on the reverse strand, counting down.
TTGTAAAGCGGTGCACTACAAGAAGTAGATTAAAAAGCGGAGCATGGATTAGAAACCATTCCGAAAACGTGAAAGCCGAAAAGGGGTAGGGGAAACCGGAAGAATAATTGATCCATTCTTTTCTCAACTGGAAAAAACGCAAAAATTTGTAATAATATTTCTAAGCAGAGCGTGAAATTTAATGGAGTCAGTCTGTCTACGGTTCCATACATATAGGAATTACTCGTACATAACGATATTATTAATATAAATTCAACTAGAAAATACTTCCGTTTCTGCAACAAAATTATCCAGACAAATGAGGCGACAAGATAAAATGGATCAAATGGAATGATATACAAAACTAGAATATATAATTATAATATATATATAATATATTTTATCGAGCTTTTTACGTTAGCCTATAAAAGATTCCTTAGTTTCATATCGAACAATTATAGAAGCATACCTTCCGTAAGTCTAACTACGATATTCTGTGCCAAAAGTTGTATAAGCCAAAAAATGCCATCGAGTTTACCAATAAAAAGTAAGCAATTTTATTTTGTCGTGCAATTGCGTTAGATTTTTTTTGAATCTTCAGAAACTAATTTCAGGTTGGTGATTTTCATGTTCAAAACCCCCTAAATACAAAATTTCGTTGAAATCAGAATTTTTTTCGCATCCCCAATTTAGAATTGCGCCCTTTCTTGGTAGGAATTTTGAAACAAGTTTAGCACAATCGGAAAGGGCATACCCGAAAATGTACTCAAAGACGTGCCACCAGTCTTTCTAACTCTTGTGGTTGCAGAGAAAAACATTAAAGAAGAAATGAAAATTTAACCATTTTTTTGGAGGTGGCTACCAAACGAAACACGTTGGACCCTCGGTTTATTTGGAAACAAGTGCTTGTTTTGATCCCCTCTACCACTTAATTTTTTTACATATTTCAGTTCTCTTGGATAGATTTATCATAGCAGATGTAACCAGACCAGTCATCGAAGCAGATTTCCTATTCCATTACGCACTAATTGCAGCCATCAGGCGCAGAACCCTAATAGACCCGCAGACTCATTCGCAGACTAACGGAAAAAACTAAGTCCCGCCAAGGGAGCATATGAATAGAAATTCCAATTGCCAAGAACCTCTGAAACAATTTCCAGGGGTAATTAGACCAGCCGGGATACCACAACTTCGCGCACACAATACTATATAAAAATAGCGGGCTGCCCGCCGGTGACACAAAAACCTCGTCGTTTAGCCCCAGACAAACTCAAAGTGACCATGCAAGAATTTCAAACCATGGTTCAACGAGGAATAGCACGTCAATCCAGTAGTCCTCGGGTAGCTCTACTACACATGGTACCTAAGCAATCAATGGAATGGAGACCCTGCGTCGATTACCTCTCACTCAATGCCAGGACCATCCCAGATCAATACCCGGTACTACACATAGAAGATTTCGCTCAAAGTCTACACGAGAAGAATGTATTTTCCAAAATAGACCTTATCAAACCCTAACACGAAATCCGAGGGGCAGACGAGGACATCTCCAAAACAGCTATGACAACACCTTCCGGACTGTACGGATGGCAAATATCGAAAGATTTAAGCAAGAAGATCGGCGAACAAGTCAGGCTAGTTTATTGCCCCTGCGACGTGCACAACCAACAACATACACGTTGGTGTTTTTGGAAAAAATATGACGAACCTAGGATCTTGAAATTTGTGACCTGATTCTGTTGTCTTTTGTTAGTTTAGTTCGAGTAATTGTGCGGCGTATGCTAGGGTTTTTGTCCCGAAGAAGGTTTCCCTGCATCGCCTGGTTGTGTGCGTAATATATTTTATATGTTGTCGTCTTTTCTTACGTACAAAATTATCAGTTTTTATTTAATTTCCTTTTTGTTGTTGTTTATAAAAAGAACCGCCAGTTTTAACACGGACTGCTTACTAGATTTGAAAGTGCTGCGGAGCTTCCGTCGCTTTGACATTAAAGCAATGGTGTTATTACGAAAAAACCAATTAAAAAGATTTTCTTTAATTTTTCCTTTACATCAAAATAATGATGTTCAACTTGTCTCTGTCTGTATGACTGCCTACATACGTATTTTCTTCCACTGATTGAGACGGAAAACGTACACAAAAACTAAGGGAAATCCTACTTATAGCAGAGCATATTAATTTGAAGCATTGAAAAAGTAGAGTGAAGTTGTACAAAGGTCGAATCTTCTCTTAAATTTCGTTCTTCAGAGGACAGGAAGTGTGTTACTCACCACATCACCATCGTCATCGGAAACTAGAACAAATAACAGCATTAGAAAATTTTCATGCACAAGAAGGTTTACCTGTGAAATTGACCCTACATATTTTCAATTTTTACAAAAATTTTATACTTCAAAGGAGTTGGTTTTCAGTTTGTCTCAGCATTTTTGACGTTTACTTGAGTCACGTTTTCATACCTAAAAAGATTGTGGGTGCAGTTCATTCTATCTAAACGGTTTTCTTTTTGTGAATAAGTTGTGAAACACTATAATTTTAAGTTTTATTGTTTACTAATTTTCACTTGCAATTATTTAAAACTTCGTTTTTGGCGTGGCAAACTCTACAGTGACTTTTCCATCATTGAAATTTGCTAACGGTAACTATTGTTTGACAATGGAATGTATTGTCGCACTCTTTATCAGCTGATTGCGATCACGTTATTTTCTCTTGCACTTAGTTATAGTTTTTCGGTTTAGGTAGGCCTCATTGGGAGTTTGTTTGCAGATCGAATACAAAATATCAGTCTTTATGAAAGGATATGCAGCTTTGAAGCTGTTTGAAAAGCTTTGAAGGTGATTGGTTTTTATATCGATTTTATACCAGCGATTGATATCGATTATTTGACGTTCTGTTGGTAATTTTAAAGAGATTATTATTTTTAACCATAGAAACCCGGGAATCATTTTTTATGCGGCTAGTGAGCCTCGCATGCCCAAATTTTAAACAGTATCGTGTAACAAGTGGCCTCTTTAGGCTTAGAAAATTTTGGTTTTGATTTCACAAAATTGCTGGTATAGAAAAAGTTATGTGTACCGCTTCATAGTGAAAGAGAATAAAACTCGTACGCATGATGGGCGGCCATTCTGCTATACATGCATAAAATCATAGCTGAAATCTGTCTTGCGTTGGGTCCATTTCGGGTGTAGGAATTGGCCAGTACATAAGTACAAATTCGGTAGAGAGGTATTCTTAGCCAAACTTTTGGGACGAATCTGTACAGGTCGAGCCATTGTTATATCGGGTAACATCGGGTAACAGGGATTCTTCGCCATAAATTATGAAGTCGTATTTTTGAAGTTTAAGATTTGTGAGCCGCGTAGTCGAACGTGATATGTTATTGTGAAAGTGGAAGTCACCTACAGAAATTTCAAAGGAAAACTGTGCCATTTCGACGAAATTATTGTCGTGGGGCGATATCAATTTATTGAAACTTCGTCGTGTGGTAGAAATTAACTGACGGCTGCTTTAGATTCTACCATAGATACCGTGCGAATATATTACTTTCTTAATAAGTACGTACCTAGACATTATGCATGTTATTGCATTATCGGATTAGCGTGCTAACTTTTAAATAAATTGTTACCACGAAAGCGTTGTGGTCCAAGGTGCAGAACATTCATTGTGTATATATTTATTTGGAGCGGTTAGACGATTAAAAATAAGTTTGTTAATAAAAAATGTGCACCTCTCAGTGCGGAGTGTTAATAGATTTTACATTAAACTGCCACCGGTAAAAAAGTTGAAAGACAATTAATTGGTGCCTTTGTTGGCTGTTAAAGTTATAAGGGTAATTTTTTTGTCACTTCTACTGGATATATAATATACGAAGTCCGCTTTTCTTATGTCAACGTGCGTGGTTGTTGATAAATCAATTAATTACCTATAGAATTACTTTCCTGTTTGTCCAATTAAGTTCCTACGCAATTCAAATTTTCACACAAGGCCTTAAACTCCTAAAGCGAGAAGATTTTGTGTAAAACATTGAATACCAAGAATCTTATATTTGTAGGAACCCTTGTATTTTATACTATCTTTGTATATATAATTACATAGCTAAAGTTGTCACTTGTCGGACGGAATAGTGTGTAACCGCATGTAATTAGATCATTTTAATTTGAGACGCAGTAATTGAATGGAGACCGAGTAGTTGCAATAATATCCTTTAGCAGAAACCACTTAATTACACTGAAATTAGACTTTCGAGATGAGATGAATAGTGTACATTTCCAAAATAACCATTTTAATTAAAAACAAATTGTTTGTCTAATTCCAAATGGTATAAACCTACTTCATTAACGACTACCAAAACTTGTTTATAGATAGTTACCGTATACAAAAAGATTTAATCAGTACGTCGTTTCGCGTCGTGAATCGAATTTACGATGTCGGGCAGAAACATTTTATTTCGAAATGGTCTATGCATTCGACACAACTGAAGTACTCATTTGCATGCTTTTACTTTATACCATTCGAATATGACCCGTAGAAGGTTTTAAAATAAAAATATCATTCACTATGGAACGAGATGATCCTTTGTCATTTTCGAATAATGGATCTTAATGACTAAGCGGATGAGATACAACAAAACAAAACTTCGCTTTTGTTTTTGAAAAGGACAATTTATAGCTCAAATGCGCGCCCCCGTTTTCATTTCTTTAGATTAGACAACCAAGTTGATGAAATTCAAATTACGTTTATTCGAGCTGAAGTCAAATCGGAGAGACATGAACTCCAACTAGCTACATGTTATTACGATCGTTGCTGCGGCGTATTCCAATATTCTCTTGTAAAATGAAGGGGTTTGCAACACGTAACCACTTTACCATACGTTCACCTGGCACTTAATAGGATGAGGTTGTTTGCATTTGGATAGGGGATGTTTAGTTTTCTAGCTAGAGTGTGTTCAGTTGTAAAGTAATTGAAAAGTACAACTACTTCTGGTAAATTTCAGCATCCACTGCAAGTATGTTTAATTAAAAAAAGGAGCTTACGCCACAAAAATGCAAAAATTGCACTCGCCAGAGCTGAACATTTTGATTATTAGTCGTTATATCTGACAGCGTTTTCGTAACTCCTGTGATCGTATTAATGAGGATTAAAGGTATATGTTTATGTCTCAATTCAAAAAATTCTCTAACAAACCAAAGGGGCAGTTGTGCCAAATTGGTCAGTATTGATCCACAAATAAAGACATTGGTCACCCACATTACACCTATTACTCTATCCCAATGGAAATGCAAGCCAGTAATCAACGAATGTTTTTTCGATTACGATTTCGATTACGCTCACAAAAAGCGAATGTGCTTTTTCAGATGTTACCTGTTAATGTGTCACACAAGCGGTAATGTTGATTTTACGAAATATTGTACGCGCTTTATCCATTTACTGAGCGCAAAAGGGAGCCCTAAACTATAATAATATATTTTATCTTTACAAATTGCTACGTAGAATCGTCCAAAATCTAATCATGGAGAAAATTGAAAAAGGTTACCCCGGTGGCATATACTTATCGATTGGAAAATAAAATGTGCAAATTCATCACGTTATTCCCGTCGAAAGAATCACTTAGAGCGAAACAAATACTTTCGACTCTTGAAATTGGTATTCAATTTTCAAATATATTAAAATGCAGGAAAAATTCACCGTGTAAAAACGTCTCTAAATGTACGAATTGATTTGAACGTTTCACCGTCTAGTCTTAACATTGTCAAGGAATGTAATTTACAAGGATTAAGGATAAATTTTGCGGCGAAATTGAAATTCTCGTATTTGAACATGTGAAAGTTTCGCTCAGGTGTATAACGTTCTACGAGATTTCTAAAACGAGTTTTGTAGTGAATCATTTTTTTCTTATATCGAATGAATGTTTGGTTCTAACGCTTCCAAATGAGATAATTTGAAGGTGAATCATAAACGTATTATTGTTTTTCTTCATTTTCCTTTGCAAGAAGGTTTCTATTGTGTAATAAATTTCCTTCGGCAGCTTTTTTATTTCACAAAAAATTCATTCCATCGAAATTGTTTTGTTGTGCCTTAGTACAATAACGTACGGATTTGTTATATCTAGATATGTTGTTGACATCAAATTACAAAAACATTTTTGATGTTTATCACCTACGCTTTTACCGTACAAAAACGGATCTCCTATGGTGTAAAATAAAGGCGTAGTCTTGCGGTCGCTGAACTTTAACACTGAACATGTGCTGCGGTGTCTCATGCAAAATTTTATTCTCATTTCACTGACTAACGGAACATTACACTTCGTATGCAGATATTTCGTAAGCAAAAAATTCCGCCCGGAACGTACAGTCGCGAAGAGTTCTTAAAATACTCGTATATAGAGACAAACGAATTTATCATTTATATCAAATGCTAGTGAACTTAGTACATTTATAGAAATTGTATGCATATGCACTACTCACTCCCAGCTACGTACACTATTGCGTTCCCTCACAGCATGTGAATTTCTGAAACGTTAACAAAGTAATTTCTGAGGTGTTGTTGTGGCTGCTCCATTGAATACGCTTAGCGGATTTATAGATGCAAGTAGCTAGCTGTGAGGTAGGTACAGATATGACTCAACATTGTTCTGAACACGTAATTTTTTGGCAGTTTGTTTTTCTCCTAAGTTCTCATCGTTTTCTCCTAATTTTCTCTTTTGTATACTTTTTCGTTATTATCTACCTGTGAATCTCTTCGATATTTCTATTCCACGTACACTGTTTTTGTCCTTATCAAAGAATACACCTTACGATATTTCGATGTTGTCTACGTTACTTTAGTTGTTATGTCATATTGCAATGATCTTTTGGGTTTGTGCTTTAGGTTTTAATGAAAGTAGATGCCGTGATTTACAACCTTGAGTTCAGTACCTAGAATAAGACAACGCGAAAGCGCCCTTGTCCTCCCATAGTTCCGAAATGTACTTATCTGTTCACCGTTGGAATTAAAATAATTTGGCTTAGAGATGGAAATGTATATAATTTTGGGGAATTCATCTTCATGTTCATTGAAATATCGAATATCCAAAATTTGTTCTACGATATAAGAAACCACATCCGACTTTTCAATAATCCCCTTTTAATAACAAGGCAAAGATGCAGACTATCTACTTTTTTCACGCCTAAATTGACAACTTAAAATGTGTTGATTTTAGGATGGGCACCTCCTTCTAACCAAGTTCATGCATGTATAGGTCACAAATGGTAAATTGCTTTCACAACAACTCCGATATGTACAACAATAAATAGACCCAAGCCTCATTACTGTATCAACGTCAAAATCTCTTAAAATCAATAAAGAAAAACGTCCCGTGGTTAATACAAATAACAATAAATACAATTCACCTTATTTATACCGAGTCTAAGTCTACCCCTCTGAACAGTTCAATTGGATCATTCTGTATGCAGGGCAATTGTATATTTCACAATCGCAATTGCAACTTCACCTGCTTTTTCCTTCCTTGATTTATTTTTCCACTATATCACGAACTTTACTTTTGTACTACGTGGTTTTTAGCGCATTTTTCAACTCATGCTTGAAAACCCTATTTCCACTTTCTTCATTTTCTCCGTCCACCCGTCTCTCCGAAGGCTTTAACTACTCCTACAGTTTTCAAGAAATTTAGTTAGTTTATTTTGCATTCGGTAGCTTATAGCTCTGGCACCTCAACCAAGAAAAATCTTGATGATGAATGTGCGCATGCGCAGTTTGCGCGATGTCAACTTTCTGATTTATAGACATACTTTTTTTTAATTTGAACAACAGATGCTTCTTGTAAAGACCAGCATATCGCATATTCTAAAAATCAGATATCGCACATGCGCAAACTGCGCAATGCCAACGTTCTTTTTTACAGAAACAATATTTTGGAATTTTAATCATAGATGCTTATAGTAAAGTGCATTTAAAAGTATTGAAAATTCAAGGAAAAGCGCTCAAGTTAATCGCTTTAGGGAGAACACCTTTTTTATTTTTATTTTTGGACTGGATTCAATGCTGTTCCCGAACTTGGACTGAGAAACCGTTTTTTTTGTAGTTAATTCCCAATACGGGTTAGTTGATTAATTTTCCGCTCCCTGAGTTCTACGACAGCTCGAAACGCATTATTTAAATTTTTCTCTCTTAAAACCCGCTAACCCCGCTTTTACACATCAGCAAAAATTCAAGCTGCCTAGTTTTCTAATCAAGTAAGGATTGCGATTCAGCGGTCCTCTAATTAATTCGCACTTTATTTGATCTTATCTAGCGCAAACCCGGCGACCCAATTTTAATACGCTACAAGTTTTCACCACTCGAATGTGTGCCTGAAACTATAATCCCCTATTGGGCACCATTATCGTAACGAGGTTCGCATGCTCTTTAATTGGGCCATGCGAAGTAAGCTGCCTGTAGACTGGGAATATCTCAACATCGCTCAGCGCAGGTGTAAGGACCATATTCGAAGGTGAAAACCAGGATCATGGAGTACTTTCTGTGGTAACATGGAGGGTCTTCCTGAAGTTCAAAAAACTTCTTAAGGTGCTTTTGAAAGACGTTGGGAAAAAAGTGGGGACACTGAGGCTTCCATGCGGCACACATACACACATTCCAGGCTCTGGGGACTACGTAACTTCCGAGCCACCAGAAGGAACTACTCGGATCGGTGCAAGGCCGATCGACTGGAAAGTAGCTGCCCGGATGGTTACGGAGGGATCTTTGAGATGGGCGGTCAACACGTTCAGTCAGGGTGCAAGACCGAACTGGATATTCGCGGCGGAAGGGCCTGGAACCGCTACTTTTGTATTTGTTGCACCTCTGTAGCGCCTCCCTGGCTTTAGGGCACATCCCAGAAAGATGGAGGTCGGTAACTGATCTGCGAAGCCTGATGAGTTTACGTTAGTAGCTGCAACTTTGGCTACAAGGGTCCTAGGTTCGAATCCCAGGTAAGGTATGGCTGTAAAGTGATTGTAAAGTACTTCGTGTGCAGGTTGGAGAGGGGAAAGTCTGATGGGGGCGTTGCCCTTGGAGCGTTCCTAGGTATCGAGGGTGCGTTTAATAACGCCACGATCGATTTCATTTGTGATGGTGCTGAAGGGCTTGGCATTGATAGGTTCACCGTAAGATGGATCCGTGCCATGCTCGGAAGCAGGGTCATTATATCCTCAATCGGGACGACCGAAATGAGCTCGGTCACTAGATGACTAGAGGACGTCCGCACGGTGGCGTGTTGTCTCCACTGTTGTGGTTCCTTGTGCTAGATGGGCTCCTTCGCACTCTGAACTCAAAACTAGAAAATTTCCAAACAACTCGGAAGAGCTCATCCAGAGGGCTCTTGAATAGGAAAAGACCGAGGTTGTTCTATTTACGAACAGAATAAGAACGACTTCAATGGGCTCACTCTTCGAGGATGTCAGTTGGGCCTGATCAGGTCACTGAACTATTTGGGAGTTATTATAGACTGTTGCCTGTCCCGGAAAGGGCACATTGAGCGAATAAGCAAAAAGGTTACTGCATGTCTATGGACATGTAGAAGGGCTTTTGGTTGTACGAGGGGGTTGTCTTCTCGACTGGTATATTGGCTTTACGCTGTAGAGGGATCAGCTGGGCAAGGTACAGAGACTCGCCTGCCTCAGAGTCACTGGGGCCATGAAAATCGCGCCAACTCTGGTCATGGAGGTGCTTCTGGGACTAGATCCTTTATACTTAGCCCTGGAAGCAAAGGCTCGGAAGGCTTCTATACGGCTAAATGATTGGGACGAGTGGAGGATCGAGGCAGTGTTAGGCAGGGGCGGATCTGGGAGGAATCCTTCAGGTCCGATCCCCTGTCACGTTTATGAGAATTACATTTCTTCCACGTGTCGCTTTGTATTAACAAAATTAGGAAATACGGCAACACATGGAGGGATGTTTATGCTATTCCTGTAGTCATTCAACAAATACCATGTGATCATCATCGTCGTCCAATCCAAAGTAAAAAAAACTCACATTTCGAGGCTAAAGATAACGAAAAACAAAGCGGTGACGAAAACATCAATAATTTCAATGCAGAGCCTGATTTAGTTCTTGAAGATAATCTCGAACACTAAATCAATAGTAGGAGCGCTGTGAGCTACTAATAATAAAGCTAGAATGCATCTATAGCAAGTGGATTATTACCACAGTCGCGGGAAATTAATATAGTTGCATTATAAGCAAAAAATACTGATCGCTTATTGGTTAAAAAGGAACGCCAGTCTCCAAAATTGCGTTGGTTCCCTGGATGGCCTAATATAAACAGAAAAACGCACAGAACGTCGGCGCGGGAAGCGGAATTAATGAGGCAGTAAGTCATTTATTATGAAGAAGCGGGCATTTAATCGCAGAAATAACACAAATGTGGTTTAGAGGCGAAATAAAGAAGAACCGCGTCGTAGTGCGTATATTGCGTATAAATTATCAATTCACAATGCTACAATGGGAAAAAATAACAATTAAATCACGTGGTGATCTTTATATTTGTGAAGAACCGTGAAGCATTAAGATTAAGTAACAATAAGTTTCCTAATTTTTAAATGGATGGGTTGTAGGTATTTCGTCTTTATATCAAAATTTTAGTTTATAAACTTATTCCCAGTTAGGTTTAACAATCTACTAGTGCATATAAGAATAGAATAGTTAAAATTTAAAATAATTAAGTCAAAGCTAATATAATAATCAGATTAGATGTAAAGGTATTCACGCAGGGACCTATTATCTCAATTTTATTAACTTTATAATCCATCGAAAACCTTATTTTGTTGAAATATTTTAACCCGATATTAGTAAGGGGGTTGGAGTTTTTGGTATTTGTATATATTACAAGAAGACTTTCGTGTCCGTTTAAATTTCAAGCCTTTAGTAAAGCCTTGAGCTTTAATCATCGACCAAAGTATAAAAAGATAGACTGATTGTAACCCGATCTCCTAGGTCTAGGTCAAAGAATACTTATATAAAAATAAATTTTATACCTGCAGAATCCATAAGGTAAGTCCGTACCGTAGGGTTATACTTTTTGGCCGTTACACGCGTAAAAAACGACCAAACTAAACGGATAAGACACAAAATAATCGAAAAAGAAAACCTAACACGCTAAAGCAATGGATTTGCAACGGGATTCTGTTCCAAAGCTTATCATGTCATTTGTGCGCAAGTGCAGTTAATTTACCCCTTCAGTGGTGAATTCTTGTCTAAGCTCCGTTCGGTGGATACATGATATGTTTTGTTGAAATTTGTGGCAACCTGTCACTTTGGTTATCGTAGTCTAGTTACAAAACTAATATCCCTAAGCCTGGGCGTTACCTACATATAACGAATTAGTTGCGACCTCTGGATCGGTACCCTTCTACATTGCAGTGTTTTGTTACATTTTAAAAAGCAAGGTATATTGCATATGCACTAGGAGGTTCCTTTAGGTGTAAAAATATTATTTATTGTTATGAGGAATGTTATCAATAATCAAGTTATAGTTTGCATATGTAGAAAATTCCCAAAATTCATCAAGGTCTTACCACTTGTTCTCTTCCTGTATAGAAAGCAGTACATAATTTTTAGTTGGTGGCATTTTTAATTAGTTTAAATAGGCAATTAGGCCAGATTTAGCCGCCAGTATTTTATTGAAGAAATTGTCAAGGCATTAATTAGTTTATTAGTACCATTGATTAGACTTGGCAATTAAACCACATTGTGGGATCTAGTTGTTATCTGCTATCTCTATCACATGAAGAAAGAAGCCAAACACCTGCTTATTAGATATAAATGTAACATTACCAACATTGTTACTCATTTCGAATTACACCTGCTACTACGGGATTGTTATATACCATTTGCTTGGGATTCCTGGAAAACCAGCGAAGAGGTCATAGGTACCTAGTGGCATATTGGAGTTCAATCAAAGCTGAAAGAAGCTATCATTATCCTAAGAAAGAAACAGTACATACTTACCTACCTAAAAAGAAGTTTTCATATATGTTAATTTAGGGCTTTCCAGAACGCTGGTCATATCGTATTAGAGGTTATTTATTATTTTATTTATAATTTAATTAATTCGAACTGTGCCACTAGTAGCGCGCAGGTCGTTCTTGCCTTCAGTTTTGTTTTATTTGTCATCTACAGGGTAGGTCGAGCAAGCGCTTATGCTACACCGAACTACTGTGGAATTAAAATTCATTCTTACGTTGGACTGCGCGGGACAAACGGTGAGTAGCTTTAATTAATTTTTTTTTTTTTTTATGTTAATTGTTCGTTTGCGCGACTTGTATGGCTGTATGTAAAGCCAACTCTGGAAAGTGTTGAATCTATATTTTTCCTTATATTTTGCTGTATACCTGTAGCCAACAAACTGCTATTTGATTTAAATTTTAATATACACACCTTATTTACCAGCTATTATTTTTTTTTATACTAGTCTAATAGATTATTTTTGGAACAAATTACTGGGAATTACTTGGACAGCTTGATTGTGGAACTGTCCCTCTGATTGGTCCATTAGAGGTCAATTCTAGGCATAGGACCTGGCGCCCTGAAATTTTGTATTACTTTTATTTGCATCTAGCCAAATTATCCGGCTGAGTTAGTCATATTTAAATATCTCCGCAATTAGTTGAAATAGTCGTTACACTAAATTGGCGCCCAACGTGGGGCTACGTTAATCAAATAAAAACACTTAAAATTTTGTAGGAAACGAGTGGGGCATTACGCACTTTCTGTGTTTACGTCACTGGCAAACCAAAATGTGAAATGTCACTTTTAACGGCTATAAAAATTCTGCAGTTCGTGTGATAACTTAATTGTTGTACTGAAACGTCTGTCAACAGCGTAAAGTGCCCTGTCGTTTTCAATCAGGCCGTTATTTTCACACAAACTTTAAAATAAACCGTTTTATACAGAATCCCTTCGAACGCCTCAAGCTAAATAAAAAAAAGTGGATGGTTTGATTGCACAATTAGCTTATGCGAAAGGTAATACGGGGAAAATGTAGGCATAAGCCTTAAAATGCCGGGTTGCTTCAATAAAAAATTCACTGAAGACTATTCCACTACTCGTTTTTCAATATCCTGGGATAAAATCGCTATAAAATATATTCTTCAGTTATAAAGCATCCCTATAAAACTCTTAACCTACAAAACTTTGCAATGATAACCCTAACCCCAATTTACTTCCGCTGCTTTATTTTATAGGGTTTGGCGAGGAAGCTGTTTCATATTTTTGCAGGGAGATAGCTGGTGAAATTGCCGCATTATTTGCACAACGTTGTCAGTTAGCTATTTCATATTATATTGGTGTGCTAACAAACTGAATTAAATAAATCCCAGGCCAATAGCGGAAGCAATGATGCTCAATTGTCAATTTTTTACATACTTGTGTAGTATCTCCCGAACACAAATTAAACGACAAATAAACGTGAAATAAAAACGCCCAAATTTCATTTAGTAAGAAATATGGTTTACACGTAGTAATAAAAACAAGCTTTTTTCTAAATCCATTAAGCTCTTTATCCAATTAGTTTAGCGCGCAATTAGCCTATGATAATATTTGATTTCACTTCCGTCAGTGAATGTCTTAATTCTACCCTGGTCTCTCTAGTGACTTCTCAGTAGAATCTAAATTCCTTATTATTTAATCCGACTGTTCAAACGCCAATGATCGAAAAGTGCTATAAGCATGTAGGCTATCGCAATAGAAACCGTTCGCACAATAAATTCCAATTTAAAACGCACTGTCAAGACTGAGGGGTGCCAATTTAACACATACTCAAAAGTAGCTGTAACAAGGAGAATCCAGGATTTCCATGATCCTCTAATGCACCCGATATTAAGGGATTTCATAATTCATTACTACGCTACGTAAGCTAATTCTACAAACGAAAGCTCGACTCTCATTCTAGTTTCGACGTAAAAACCGCAGACAGCACAAAAAGCTTCGGTTCTAATTATCTCCAGCGAAAGCCGCAACAGGTGAGTGTTACAAATTTAGATGGATGCTCGTAGAAAAAGAATTTAATAAGTTGACCATTCGGAGGTGCTTCTACCGAACAAACACATCAATATTTCATTCGAATATAAAACAGAGCAACAAGTTCTCACCCCAAAACCGCTCACGGAATTGCGAAAAGGTAATTAATTTATTTCAGCAATTAGTTTATTGAAGTTATAGACATTCTCCGTAAAATTTTACTGTGTCAAGTAGATACCTATACTAGAAGTGGTGCGGGTGGGGCATGGCCCCCATTGCCAATATTCCTGAAACTATTTACGGCTTCCTTTTATAACAAAAAAGAAGCCGTAATAAATCATGTTGTACATGATAAAAGCCACAATGACGCCTGACAAGTGTATTTGCTTTGGGGGTATTCGATAGTTTTCTTAATAATTATGGTTGACGGATGATCGTTCGTATTTTACAAAACATGTGCATGTATAATATATACGAGTATAATAGGAGAGATACAGTAGTAGATTCAGAACAAAGGATTTGTGTAAATCTTTGGCATTCATCATCGTAGTGACTTATTACATTGTAAGAAAATCACTTTGGGGATAATAGTACCAATCATGTTATTGGAGCGTAACTGGGAGTGGATTGGAATTAGTTTGTAAGATAATTTTTGTAACACGCTATGATTCATATCCGCTACGAAACATACTAAATTTATACTAATCAAACCAACGAGTGCTTCTGTGTTTCTCCGTAGAGCATTATGCTACGTCTCCTTCCGATACTACCCGTTTTTTTCTTAGCATAAACACATACTGAGCTAGCTCATTTAAACTCGGGTAAATACTGACAAATCCGAAAATTATAACGTTTTCCAATGCATGGCCGGCACCCGCTACTACAAAAAATCTCGATAAGATAAGATTATGTCATTTTACAATCATGCCGTTTGGATTGCGTAACGCACCAGTGACGTTTGAACGTCTCATGGAAACTATGCCAAAAGGGGTTACCGTGGAAGACTTGTCTGGTCTTCTTGGGCGACACCATTGTAATGGAAAAGAAGACTGCGCTGCGATAATTTTATTAATTTGAAAAACTGAGCAGCAACAAAGTACCACGCACATGCGATCGATTGAAACAAATTAATTAAATACAGTTTTTATCACTTTAAAGTGATGATAATTATGCGCGCTTTATTTGACACCCGTTTGTGGAACTCATCTGATTAGATACCGGTAATTATACTTACCTAACTGTCTGAATTGAAATTCCGACATTGGGTAGTTCAGTGAACACCGATCGCGTTCCCGAATTTTGGGATCATGCGACAGGTTAACTTTATCAGGTTTGCCTAAATTACAAACGATTTTATTTGGTTTCAACACTTACAGCAATGTTGAGTCATCATGTATGTGTCGAATTTCAATTATTTTTAACGTTAAATATTGGTTGATATTTGAGAAACACAATGTAACTTTGTAGCAGAATATTTGATTATTAATGGTGTTTAAATAATTGTTTTGTTTATTTTGATTTGTATGTAAACTTAAATTACAAAGATTATGTTTAATCATCTAGAAATATTTGCGTAGTATTTGTAGAAGTGTTATCTCCTGTCGTTGGGATAAGAAATTTTTTATCGCTGCGTTAGCTAATTAATTTCAAGATAAGAAAACACAGATTCGACGGCGGGAAATTTTGATAAGAAGGAGGAGATGGTTTGGAAAGTTGAAAAGAAATGGAAATGGCTATATATAGCAAAGGAATCGGACATTAATTCTGCCTTTTTTGGTGGTGGAGGCCTTTGGTATATTACAGTCAGCTGTAGATAAGCGTATTTTGTTAAAAGTCACCTAGTTGTACAGTTTTGGTGAAAGTTAGTGGAGTACACGGTTTAGAGTGAATGCTATCGGTTTTCTTAACTTTACAGATATTTTGGCTACTATAAACAAGTACCTACAGGTTCGTTTTCCTAAAACGAAAGCGAGAACCCTGCACAAAGGCGGCGTTAGGCCCTTTAATTCGTCTTTATTAATTTCTTAGTTATAAGGTGGCGAAAGCTAAATTTTCGACCACAATTAAATATTGCCGCATAGCTGCGAAGGTCTGTCAAATTCTGGAAATATGCTCCAAAGCCATACGCCATTGTTCATTATTACATTCACAGCTTGACATTTTAAGCAGATTAATAAATTCCAAGCTGCATTATGATCCATTTACAATTACCAAATGGATTATAAATTAATAAACAAGAATAATAAATACATAAATGTATATAGGATTGATTAAACGGAACAAATACACGAAGCGGCTAAAATTTAGTTAGCATAATATAATTGAATATGGTGTAGAGAAGAATCATTGAACCGTGTGCGTTATTTTGCTTTATTTGAGGAAGCTTGTTTTGCGAATTTTAAACTAGATTGTAAAGCGGTTTCACCTTTTACGTTTGCGTGGAGGTTTTACCGATTAGTTCTATTTGGGTGGAAGCTTGATGAGAAAGATGGAAAATGGTGTATTGATTAAAATTTAAAATGAATCCCAATAAAAATAAAACTCTTACACTAACATGACCGTATTTATGTTGGCCGGGAGATTAAAAGCCCGTGCATGAATTACATGGAATGTTGTTATTGAAACTAATATTATTATAGACAATAAAAGAAAAAATGTATGATGACAATTATACAACTTAAAAAATCAGTATTGAAATCGATCTAAGTTACACTCCATTGCTTAGGTTTTCTATTTACAGTTTTCACTATGACAATTTTCGTGGGCACGGTTTTTTTTATAAATTATCCATAATTTAAATTCAAATATAATGACACACAACGGCAAAATGTTCATACAAAAGTATACCTTATGCTAATCACCTTGAATTTGAATTTTTATTTATTGAAACTAAAAACTTTAAATGGAAATCGGACTTTTTCTAACAATTCACTTAAATACATGCAATACCAACAGTTTCAGTTTGCCTAAAGATTGCTATCTTTAGGAAGCAAACCCAAATTCTCCTCAATAATTTTTTTTAGAATTGAATCAATTGTAAGTTACGACGAATTATTATTAAGAATATACCCTCAATTTTACATAAATAAAATAACGGTATCTCATACAAAAACATTGTCCTTTACTGTATTTTTGCGCGAAGAATCTACGAGGCGTTTGATATGGATTTTAACATACGTTATTGCGCTTGGCTCGTGTTACAAAGAGATTGGAGTTTCTTATGAGACTAACAAGTAAGCCAGTAAATCTAGTTCGGGACCTAGGAACTTTGGGTACATTTTTTTCTATTGTCTCTCGATCGAAATGGTCTCAAAAGAAAAACTTAACCCTGAGTATGCGCACTTTCAAAGTTCCCCCTTTTTTCCGGCATTTTGAATCAGATTTTTTTAAACAGCGAGCAACCGGGGGTCCTTGCATTCATCAGAACTTATTTTTTTGTTTATATTTAAAAACACCATCCGATGCGTCAGAAAAAAGTTACTGACTGAACAGATACGGAAGTGTAGGTCAACAAACTTCATGTAATTGGGTCACAGGTAGCTAATGTTGGTAGAATTGAAGTAAAGTTTTCGCAGCCGGTAATGTAGAAAGTCATCTATGTTATTCTTGACTTGACCAAAATTGCGGTACACCTCTCCAAAAGAATCTTCTTTACGCAACATTGAGAAAATACAAAATTCCGCGGTCCCCACTCTGATATATCGATGTAGAAAGCACAATCCGGTACGAAATAATGAAGAGAAGAGTAAATCAGAAGTAAGAAGTCGTAAGACGGCCTAGCGAAGTGTTGAAAGCAAAATAAAAAGAGAAAAACTTCACTAAACATAATATACAGCACCAATAAATATCCCAAAAAGGAAGACTTAAAAATGTAAAGTAACTAATGGCGTGTATGTTGCATAAGTAATGATCAGATCTCATCTTTGTATAAAGAACTGCGTGCACCGAAATGAATTAAAGAAAACTCTGCACGACCTCGGCCGGCGACACAAATAACTAGGTGAAAGAAACACCTAAAGGGCGTCAGAATCTCAAGTAAGGATAGGAATACTCACTATACACTACGAGAGAAAAGAATTTAAGTATGAATACGAATCAACTAATAACTTGTCGAAGATTTCGCTACTACTACTAAATTATTTATGTTGTGTCATGTAATTGTTTAATGTTTTTTTATGTATGAAGCTATTGTATGCTAAAGGGAAAGAATTAAATTAAAATTAAAATTTGCACTCGAATTTAATTAGACTGCTTGCTCTGGTAGCCCAGACCCGAATGAATTCCCTAAACTAAATTACGACCTACAAAGTTGATGCGTCCGGGGCCCGATAACGAATGGCTTCACAACAACAACTACTAACTGCTACCTATTCTTTAATCTTTATTAATTAATTAGCGCTTTTTCAAGATAGCGTCTAGTGATTAGGTGAATCATATTATCTTAAGAGCAAATAGGAATCACGGTATCCCATGAAGTACCCGAAAAATAGGCTGTCCCTTGCACCGTACTCAATTTTTTGGTGAATTGCAGTCTTACGATGGACAATGGTCGCGTCGTTTATATACCAGCTATCTTTGCAACAAACTCTACTGAGGTAAGATTACCCTCCAGAGAATAACATTCTATAGAATTTAAATACGCAGAATAAAAATTCCGAAAAAAATGGAATCCAAATTAAGAAGCATCGTTCCTTCATGTTACGTTTGTTTCTTTGTTGATTGTGTACAGCTGAGAATTAAATAAATCAGAGGAAAAAGTTTTTCACGCAAGGCCTGAAGATGAAATATCTTAATGTTACGAAATCGGTATCCAAATAGAAAAGTTTAATTATTAGCATATACTACCTATGATTTATTACCACTTATAATTGTAATGGATTGTGTATCGTGGTAATAAAAGCAAGGTATTTATCGGGTTAGGCAAACACATTTTCAGAGATCGCTTCTAAAATTACCTTCCACAACAGACCCTTTGACTGATGAAATCTGATTCTTACACTTCACTGCTTTTCGTGCAATGTTGATATGTATTCATTACATCAGAAGTTCGACTAGCAAATTCCCTCGCAAATTCCGGTATTGATCGACTAATACATTTCCTACCAAAACGAACGTGGTGTATTGAAACACAAAATTCAGCATTACCGTCACCTTTCGTAATACCTGGTGAACCGCGGGCACATTCCATTTGGGCATAAGTAATAATTAGGGATACTTTATAATATTTATTCGCCCGGGGAGATCGAGTGTTTCATACCTGGATATCCCTACACATCCAGGTATCTTGTCTGAAAGCGTAATTTATTTTAGAATATTCCCCGATGCGTGATTATTAACTGTACGGGATAAGAGAAACTCGGCAAAATATAGTATCCTTTGTTTCAGTTATTCTGGAGAATCGACGAAAGCAATAAAAGGTCGACCGAAATGAGGAACAGATACTTTGGAAATCTGGCGCGAAAATTTGTTACGCGGTTACGTCTTATAATAATTTGAAAATAAATTATTAGGGGTTGTTAACCAATTACATTTAAATTAAGATAAAGGCCAATCCGCACATGCATCCAATGTATTTCCAATGTATGAACCGGATGAAATATTATTAGCTTCTTAGCTATTGGGATAACCGTTTTTTGGACGTGTCAAAATTTTATCAAATGTCGACATTTTAGGTAATTTTAAGCAAATTTTTAAAAAAAATTTTCGGTCTGTACTGTACGTACGTTGCCAATTTTCCGAGATCATTTTGTTCAAATTTGTACAGGCATTATTAGGCATACGGACGTTTCGTATTCAAATAGGAGTACTAACATTGTAAAAAACAAACGTAAATAAAAACGCGTGAAGTGGCAACAACGTAGGACCCCAGGTATTTACGAGAGAAAATACCATAAAAAATTATCGACTATCGAGAACTACTTGGAATTATTACTTTAATAAAGGGTAAACTTCGTTTTTCTAAATAAATATATAATAAAAATAAATAAATAATATAAATAATGGGTTATACAATAGTAACTTTTTTGCCTAGAAAAGATATCAGTTTCAGGGGATGATTGCTTGGGGGTTTAACTGAACCTGCAACAACGAGACGAATTGGGGTGTAGCGGTAATTTCTTTTGTGAGTTTCGCTAAACGTCGCGACTGCCAGTTCCGTAAACCTACATTACTATAATGTCATTTAATTAATTTATATACAGGGTGTCCCATTTATTTTGAGACAGCGGATTATTGCGGACACTAGCGGGGATATAAAAAAAATGTTTTACATGCTTTGGATTCAAAAATGATCGCTATGTTCCCTCTCACTTTGTGACTGATCCCGGATTTATCTCGGGATTTATGTTAAGGTATTCAACAAATTGTATCATTTTCTCTGTGTTTGGGTTACGAGTCTGAAAAGAAAAAATCCACACACAAACTAAGAAATGTATTATGAGCCATAAGGTTCCAGACTACAGGATCGTGTGTAAAAAAACTACCGAAACTAATTGCTTGTCTCTACTAATTTACTAAACGCTATGGTTAACCCTTTAAGTGAAAAATTGGGTAAATGCAACATGCAACGTTTCACAATCAACCGTGCTCGTTTTATTCAGCCACACTCATCTATTATTTATGTCGTTTAGATTGACTAAGATGTTTTTCCCTTTTTTTATTAGGAACATTTTCCATTAGCAATCTATAGTGCCTTCCTATATAGCTGTATACGACGTAAATCCTTTTAATCACGTTTTCCACACTTTACTATACCTACAAGTTTTAATCTAATTACCTCGCGCCATCTTAATCAAATGCGCCTTTTAACGCGTTTAGCTAGCTTCTAATTAAAAAAAAATAGTAATGGCTCCTAAAAGCTCTAATATGCAGAATCGTTTTTATATTACCGCCTCTCTTGCTGCCATTAACTTTTTGAGTGGGAAATGTAGTCATTATCTTATTATTTCCTATTTTTATTACAGAGGACCTAAAACGATGACGCGAGTCCTAAGATTATACCGTTTCTGAATCTCTATTTGAGGCTATCAACGAAATTTTGTTATAATTACAGTGACCGAATACCCTGCCGAATACAATACACGAAGGTTGGCGGATTTTAAACATCGTCATGCGATTTTCAGGGAGAAAACATACTTGGTGGTGAATTTAATTTGTTTTCCATTGATCATTTGATCCCCACAACACCCTACTTTCAAATCTCAAATAGGCGTGACGCATCGCTCTACTAGTATAAAAACAGTCACGTCAATCAAAGCAGATAGTCGGCCGCTGCCGAACTGGTCGCCTGTGAGTTGTACACAAATTATGCTATTATACTCTTTATCTAGTCCATGCAAAGAAAAAGACATACCTAAGTTTTGTAGTGGGCGGCTCCCTGCGACTGTTCTTATACTGAACAATAAAATTTATTGTTCTTTTTACCACGTGCGCTGTAACGAAGCACCGGTTTTCGTACGGGAATCAGGATTAATTAACGTACCGTACATTGGGGGACGCTACAAAATTTAACGGACATCCGGTACTTCGTGAACTGATGTATTCTTTTTCTAGGAATTGGAAATAGAAGGTTAAAATAATTACCTCAATTTGTAGAGCTGTTTTTGCCGCCGATAAGGAAGTCAAGATACTGTAACTAATTTCGCGTAGAAATAAATTATCTTTGCAGCATCTTTGATTGGTAAGAGGGGAAATTAATATTGTATGACTTGAATCCGTTAAATAATGATTGACCGATTTTACTTGTTTAAAAGTACGCGAGAATCCGGCAAGATCGCTCACTGACACGTATATAAACCTCACAAGTTAACCTGTTGCTTGATCGAGATGCGATCGGTGTTAACTGAACTACTAAATTTCGGAATTTTACTCGGTCAATTAAATAAGTATAATTATCGGTCTCATTGAATAAAAAATTTATTTATTCAATCCCGGTATGTAATCAGATAGGTTGCAGCGTCTTCCACGCGAATTTAAAAAATATAGTGCAACTTACTTATGAGACAGTCCTCGTAGATGTCAGTGGTGCATTTTTTATAAACCTGGTAATCTTTAAGAAAAATTTCATGGAAGCTCTCACATGAAATGATAAATTAAAATCCTACTATTTTTATAGTCTAATTTGAATTATAAAATTAGAAGCGTAGCAAAAGAGAGCACTTGAATTGTATCTGCTAATGAAGTATTAATAGGTTCTCTTGTAACCATACACATTTTTAGGTCAAGAATAGTAATTGAATTATAATTGCTCTGTTTTCAAGTACCGAATAAAAAATATTAAAATACTCTACAAGACGAGCACTCTGGGCATTGCCGACCTATCACGGAACCTGCAACTATCAACTTTCGTTCACGCAAGTAATCAAAATTAAAAATCAAACTAAATGACGAGACATTATTTGTTTCTCAATTTCTTTTGGAGGAAACTTATTTTATTGGCTCATACTTTCAGATCGCCAAAAATTGTCCAATAATAAAATACAGTCTTTCGGAGGGCTATTGAAGTGCACTGAAGGGACGATGTGTGCTCGATTTGCCCTTTTCATTTTACATTTAATTCCTTTTCTTCTGTACCCGTCTGAAACTCCCTTAGAATTTAATATTAACGGCTGTCAGGGATGCTATACTCAGAAACAGTCGTGTGCAAGTATTTTAAGCATGTGCAGTTATATGAGTATAAGAAGGACGTTTTATTGTGCCATCAACAACTATTTCTCATTTGCTCTGAAAGTACTGATCGAAGGACAATAAACACTCGATTCGCATTCGTGGATTTGATTCCTCTATTAAATCCAATTCGTCCCGTTAGAAGCCCTTAAATTCAGAAAAAGTCGATTCAAGCCTGACGGAATCCATGTTTGTAGAAAGATTCGTTCATATAGAACGTCGCCTGAAAATAAGATTGAAGTATTTGACACAAAGTTAATAAAACAGCAGATTCTTCCTATGCAAAACACGATTTCATGTGGCTCAAAGTCTCAGCAATGAACCTACAGGTCTCTCGTTTGCGTGTGTTCCGTTTTAGCCCTGCATTTGAGATTATAGGATTCTGAACTTGAGGAGGAAAATGGAAAAATAGGGGACAGAAGAGGAAGGGTCGGCGTACGAAGGGAAAAACTAGTGGATAAGTGTTGTTTATTGTTTATATACGATATAAACTTCAGTTAGGTTACATGGTATGGGAACACGTTTCGTAAGTTTATTATTTTCATATCTATTTTATTTTGAATGTATTTTATTATTAGAAAATGAAATAAATAGGTACTTGTATATAGCTTTTGTATTTCACAAGACTCAATAATATATTCGGTAAATTTTTGGCTTACTATTTTTGGTTCAACTGTGAACTGGAGAGCTAAAACCTATCTATAGTAAGACAAACTTTCAGGTTGCCAAAACTAGCATGAAACTTAAAATCTACTGGGATCGTAAGCACACGTCATAACCTGCTTAATACACTTGCAAACTCGGTTGCTCCATCTGCACCCTCGGGATTAAAACATACACAAAAAAATCATTTTTAACAAACCATTACCGACAAATGGGGAATAAATTATATTATTACATTATTCCTTTGGTTAATGATCCTTTAGAGACATATCCGGAATGTACAGAGAATCTTGAACAATTATACTTTTTCGCCATCAACTAAATTTTTTTATGTACTTCATCATAACACAGTGTGCCAAGCTGTTAATCTTTTTCAGGCAGAAAAACTACAATTAATGGAAACACTTGAACTGTATGGCCGTTGAAGTTACAAAAAGTAAAAAACAAACGCCAATAAACAACAATTATATTGTTGTGTGAACTATGCCATGCAGGAGTTTTGTTGGGTGTCGTCATCCTGTATTTGAATTTAAATTTTTATTTTAACGTTAAATGTTGTTATAAATTAGGATTAAGTGCAATTCCAGTTATGTTATTTGAATTCGAGATCAAGGTTTTGTATCGGAATTGTTTATTCCATTTTGTTTAAATATTTGCTTTGTTTACTTTGTTTATTTTATTGTAAAGTTATTTTGTTTTACTAAGGTAAGGAACATCTGGAAAATTTGTGAAAGTTTATCTCCTGTCATTTGCGATAAGATCGCTGTGTTAGTTAATTGACTTCCAACACAGGTGCAGACTATTGTAAGACGACGCAGTATCTTGTTATGGGAGTGGAGGCGAAAGATGAAGAGAAAGGGAATTTGTTTTAAATAGAGGAGACAGACGTTAATCGAAACTCTTTGGTTTTATTGCCGTAGTTGAGTGTATTTGAAAAGACAGTCTGTCTTGTTTAATTTATTGTAAAGTTGGGTAGAATAAAACTAGAGACTTCAAAGAATCTTTACGGCGGGAACGGTATAAGTCGATTGAAGTGGAGGTGTGTTTTCTCGTTTACGAAGAGGTTTAGTCGTAGTGCTGTGATTCTAGTTTTCGAGCGTTTGTCACAGAAGAGACAAGAGTCTCAAGACTCTCTTGAAGATAAAGGGAATTTTTTTCACCATCAAAGGAAATCAGTGTCATCTAAATCGAGATTCAAGTGCAGTCAAAAAAGTGAAGTTTAGAAGCATCATCAGCTTGGGGTTTGTTTTATGTGTTAGTGCGCCTGTTTGTTGAAAACGCAATTATGACCAGATGAGAAGAAATATTTAACTTAAGGTAATTAAAGCTTTATTTAAATTGAAGTTGTTTAATCGATCGCTTGTTGCGTGAGGTGTTTTATCCGAAACTGAGTGCGATTCGTTATTTCAGCTGATGATTGATGTCGAATGTTTTCTGAACGCCTTTGAGTGTGATCGAGCCCAAATTACGACCTAGATAAGAGTTCTCATACTAAATTTTTCTATTTCATACCAGGAATCAGGTGGTCATTAAAAATTTAATTAATTCTTTGCACTTTTGGAGGCGGTTAAGGCTGCTGAATTTTTCAAATTAATTAAATTTCGTTTGGGTCGAATTAATGACCCCTTATGCAAAATTTTCTCCGGCTCAAGCGTCGGTTAAAAGATCCAGGGGACTAGGTCCGGAAATTTTGACTGGACACATGCAAAAGTTTAACTTGATTAATTCTCGATTTAATAAAGGTTTATCATTGTCATTGCTTAAACGGAAATGGATCTTTTCCCTAAAAAATAACAAATCGTTTTCTTGCCCTATTCATTTCTATGCAACTGATTTATTGAAAGAAGTGTGTTGATCATTTTCGCGTGCCATTCAGGTCATGTTAAAGGAGGTCGTTGATTAATGGTTGCGGTTTGCAATTTTTCTGGAAAACACAAATCTTGTGAAGAATATAGGCGAATAAAGTATAATAGTCAAAGTTACATGTTATTTTATTATACATTTTCATTTTCATTAGGAAATGGACTTCTTTACGTAAGTGCGAAAAGGTGTTTTAAAATTTGACGAGCACCCCATACGTCATAAGGATTTTAAAATGAGGTCGACTGGGATGAAACCACATTCGTCTCTGCATGTGTCTCGTGAGTAAATACCGCAACCTCAATACATTCACACATAATACTCAAGTTTTAAGTACTACTCTATCAATGGGAAATACGAATCGACATTATAATTCATTCATTCAATATAATGGTAAAACACGGTTGATAAAACGAAGCATTGGGCGAGTGAGAGACCTGGAAAGCCTAATGTAACAAAGCGTAACGTCAAAGCTCCCTTTACGTTTTCCCGGAGAAATGGAACTCGTTCTTTCACTGTCTGGGGTGAAACGCAAAAACAGGAGGTTTATAAAAAAGGAGGTGGAGAACTAATTGCAAGTTGTTTGAGAGCGTATATGATCATTTCCAGTTGTCACCAAGACAAATAGCCCCTTTTTCTTATATTGACAAATCTCTCCGCGATTTATACAGGTTATATCCTAAATAAATCAAACTTTTCTTTGATCTCAATAAAAAGTTTAACGGTTACCAATTTAATCGATGCGGGCTCACTGTATGATAAAACCCTGTGTGTTAAACGCACCATCCAAAAAATACCGTTTTCTGTAAGTGACAATTTTGGTTGCAAGTGCAAAATGTTCTGCTAACATTCTCAATTACCTACCGTTTTATCTCTAACCTGGAGAGACTTAGGTACATCTTTTAAAAATTAACAATTTACGTATTTCCTAGGGAATTCTGCGTACATTTTATGATGGATGGATATCGTCTACGAAATTATAACCAACGAGGATTAAGGGAAATCATCATAAACTTTTACGATCTCTCAAATTGTCGAGCACAAAATTCTATGATAAAATAAAATATCAATTTTATTAGCTTTGTATAACAGTTGTATGGGCTTCCCTTGAAAGCACTCGCATTCCATTATTTTTCCATTATGGGAAGAGGTCGTTTATCCAATAACCAGTTTTATGTACTCGTTTCTGTTGGCCAAGATATATTACGCTCGAATATATACATTCGAATCATAAGTAGATTTTCTACATCAAATCGCCTGCCAACGTTCTCCCGGTAGTATTACCGTCATTACTTACCGACTCGGAAAACTATCACAAATAAATTGCGGCAAAGAAGTACCATGCGGTGAGGGATCTAAACACGGGAAACGTATTACATCGTATGTAATCCGTGTTTGGTAATTTAGGAATAATGAAGCTATATTACCCTTCAGGATTTTTCCTGTTTCCGTATATTGAGTCAATCTGTTTCTTAACAATGTTCTGACTTTATAGTTTTTGAATTAACATGAATTAGTTTGTATTAGCGTACAATAATGTGTATTAACCTGAATTAATTTGGATTAACGTGAATCAATTTGAATTAAAGCGAATTAATTTGAATTAGAGTGAAATAATTTGTATTAACGTAAAATAATTTGAATAAACGTGAATTAATAAATTGAATTAATGTGAAATAATCTTTATTAACGTGAAGTAATTTGTATTAACGTGAAATAATTTGAATTATCTTGAAATGATACGAATTAACCTGAATTAATTTGGATCAACGTGAATCAATTTGAATTAAAGTGAATTAATTTGAATTAAAGTGAATTAATTTGAATTAGAGTGAAATAATTTGTATTAACGTAAAATAATTTTAATAAACGTGAATTAATAAAATGAATTAACGTGAAATAATATGAATTAACCTGAATTAATTTGCATTAACGTGAATCAATTTGAATTAAAGTGAATTAATTTGAATTAGAGTGAAATAACTTGTATTAACGTAAAATAATTTGAATAAACGTGTATTAATAAATTGAATTAACGTGAAATAATTTGAATTAGGGTGAATTAATAATTTGAATTTTCGTGAAATAATTTGTATAAACGTGAATTAACTTGAATTATGGATCATAATTCCATGCGTCTTTGTGAGAGTACTACGGCAGCAATGCATGATGAGAGCAAATCTTCCGAATTGTTTCATTGGAAAATTTTCATTAATCGAACATAAGGACGAACAGTGACCGCTTTTAATTCTGAATAAGAGAGTTTAAATTAAGCAAAGTGCCCAATGCATTGAAGGGTAACGGTGAAAAGCATAATTCTCGATAAATTGAAATGTTACGAGATGATTGCTGATCGCATTATATTAGAAAACTTTTCATATTTTAAAGTTTAATTAAGCACAATATAAAGTTGTAACTGCGATATTGAGCATGAATGCGGAATGGAAGTTTATTTAACGAGCGTAAAAGTTTCTTAACAATGAACTTCTAAATCCGTTAAATTTAACACTCTACAATCTGAGGACTTCCGAATCCGTTCAATTAGTTTCCGTTTATTAGAATGGAGCGTTACAATGCTCGTTAACAAATTTGCGAGTTTTTCTCGTCAACATTTATCGGAGTTTATCGAGGAAAGTATAAAATACATTAATTAAATCCTTAAGAAAACCTTAAAGAAATTTTGAAACGCACTTTGATGGACGTCTTAATTCTTCATTGTGCAAATTGATTTTCAGGACTCCTCATTTTATGAATAAAAGATTGTTTTGGTAAATTTCTTCCTAAACGTTACTATAACGCAATTAAGTATTTCTCAATGCACTTGTAGGAGCGACACACTCCTCATCCTAGTGGGTTACTCCCAGAATGGAATAAGTGATGCCAACTTCATCCATTCAACACCCCCTCAGAAATGATTTGGCTGTTAACATCGATGCCCATTTACACACAGTACCCGGATGTATATCACGGTGCCGTAGTCTCTTTCTGAAGCGTCACTGAAGGCGTGAAGCTAGTGGATCCATTATTTGCGTGATATCTTCTTGGAAGGTAGTCCATTTGTCTATCAACCGGTCTGGTTTCTCATCCCACTCAATGCATACTGCATGAACAGTTTCGCCCGTATTACCATGGAGGCTAGTCAGCCTAATGGGTCGTATAATCTTGCGATCTGGGATAGTACGCTTTGTTTGCAGGTGGGTTCTCCAAGGTAGATCTACTTTGAATCGGCTTGGATCGGCGCCCATTGTCCGCCTAGGGTGTAGATCCTCGGACAGAGTGAAGACAAGTTCCTTTCAATTGCTTTTCCACTTTCTCAATTTGAAACCTCCTCGTTTCGCAACTGCGACAACTCTTCTTGTAGTTTTGGACCCGTCAACGTCATTTCCTTCAGGCATCAGGCGTCAAACACCACTCGTTGCTTTGTAGTGGAACTTTCTTCTTTTAATATTGCATGGTGTGGTCTCTGGTGCCTCTCCCACTCCTCATACTCCTTCGAAACCCTATCTGTGGAAAACTTCCTTTTCATTTGTAATAGGCGGGCGGTTTCCTTTTCCTTTGTGCCTCCCAAGTTGGGAGTCCCAACTTCTCCGCTCCTTTTTTCATCGGCAGGCTTACGGAATAGAGGTTACCTATATTTCTTGTTGCTATCTCTTGATACTTTCCCTCGTATTTGTTCTTCCTGCGATAGTACTGCCTCTTGGTTTTTGGACTGGTTCCATTTCCCAAAACTTCATCAGCGAGCTTGGTGAGATGCAGCTTACCACTTCTACTTTTTTACGGTTGTCATCGTTGCTTTCGATTTAAATCATGCTGTTGTGTGGCCGTCTTCAGCTTCTATATTTACTAGTGCACCTTGTCTTCTTGTCGTGCTTTAGGCAATTGAAGCCCAACTCATTTTTCTTCGCAATTTGTCAACGTCACCTTGTGGACAGTTCACCAAACTTCTTTCAGACTGCAAAGGCTGGTACACTTGTGCGCTCAACGGTTTTGTACATGGCCTCCGCTAATGGTGCTTTTTGTAGCTTTGTTGCCCTTGGTTTAATGATTGAAATCATGCCGCTAGGAAGCTCAACAACTTCTCGAATAGTGTTACCTCTTCGGGTGCTTACAGAGTGTTTTCGAAGGCGGTCAGGGTTTTCGCATCCACCTTTTCGTATATGATGTGCATCACCATTGCTCTCCACGACTTGGTTTGTACACCCATGTGGTTAATTGCGTGGAGGTTGTCGGCAATTAATAGTGTCATGGATGATTTTAAGTCGCGCTAGAGAGGGGTGTTGAATATCTTGCTTAGTTGTTCTGGTAGCGGTCAGTTCAACTGCTTCCTTTGTAGTTTCGTAGTGGACCTCCGATTACCATTATATCCTCGTGGGCTTATTGGATGACACCCCTGATTTTGTTGTTATCGCTATTGACAGCATGTTGGCGGTGGAGTGTAGGTACATCTGTTTCCACCGCTGTCTCTCTGGACCTTACACTCGTTACTCCTTGTCTTGTCCCCTCTTGGGCTGTTGTCTCGTCTGGATCCGCCGTTGACTCATTGTAGTCCATGACCAAATCATGGGTTTGCTTCTTGGCGAAGTAGTCATGTCCTGGTTCTTGTGGCTGGGTCATGGTCTGTGAGAAATGTTGGCTCAAGGTAGCCCACTGTGCTTCTAATTTACTTTTTTTCTTTTTTCCCTAGCTTCCGGAGAAGCTCGTCAGATCCTCTCAGCTTCATTCTTCAGATTGGAATAGGACTTGTCCACAGGTTTTGGGACATCGAACTGCTCTGTGGTAAGCTTCTCCATCTCCGTACTTGCTGTTTTTTGGGGACGCGGCAGGCACTTAACTGGTATTTGAACCCTTGTTGTAAAGCGGCACAAATTCGTTGAAGTTGAACAAATGTAGCACTTACGTTAACCGAAACCCTTGAGGTAAGGCGGAACCAATTGGGTAAAGGCTCGAAGAACCAAATGTTGCGCTGGGGTTGTAATCTAACACAACCGGGTATACTGAGAGTTCGAAATGTTAACTGGTGATATTTATTGTAAGGCTATTTATGTATCACAGATGTGTTGATTTCTTAGTGTCCAACCTATGTAAGCGAAGTTATTACTTCGTCTCAAGCTGCTAAACTCATAAACTTATGAATGAAAGATTTATGAGTACCTCCTCCCCCTTCCCCTCTACCCTTAATTCCAAAATTCGCATAAGCAAAATTCTTTGCAAAGATTAATCTTAATCGAAAAGAAATCGACGTCGCATTTTATAGAGAAACGTGATTTCCGCCTCGAGCTTCTACACGCGGCGCTAATTTTATTTTTTTTAAATATTGACCTAATAAATTAATACTTTACATTATTAGCCAGGTAAGTGAGTTTCTACTGGCGATAGGAGAAGTTGACTGGCAAGCCGTCAGGCGAGCCTTTCATCTCCTAGAGCCAGTAAAAACTATTACCTGGCGTATATTGTACAATATTTTATTTGTTACTCATTTGTAAACAATAGTAAACGTAAATAATTAGTTCTTAAATTGATCTTGAAGAAATGTCTAAAATATCATGTGATCCATGTAACAGAGACTTCGCATTAATTCTGGCCAATGAAATTACTAGATTACTAACTTGTAAAATTTTTACAGGTCTGCTGTCAGTTTTACAAGTCTGCTGTCAGTTTTACAAGTCAGTAGCATTTAAACATGACGTTTACCCGTTTGCGTTTTGTCTTGTTAATCAACGTTTACAACTGAGTAACAAATAAAAGAATTTTGAACTCAATTCTTATTTAAAGGCCCCGATTAGAAAATATATAGAGCTTTAATAAACATTTTAAATGATCGGTGTTCCAGTTTTAAAAATTTGCAAACGTCCTACATAGACACGACGACTCATGTATAAAAAGAGCAGCTGTAATCCTAAATCAATATGTTGGTGTTAGTTCAACAAATCCTCTTTAGAAGACTTTACACCTTGCTCTCATTTTTCCAGCACTTTATTGATCGCAACTCTATAAACTACATTTAAAACTCGAGGCAAATGTTGCCGTCTGCCATTAAAAACAGCAACACTAAAAAAGTGCCAGAATCTAAACAACCGCAAAAACATTGCTTGTCATTCAACAGTGTAAATTTATTTGGTTGGCTAATTTTATTCCGAGCTTATTGCTTTGTAGTTTCCATAGGGGTAGAAAAAGCGACTGTGTTGTATTTTAGGAAGTATAAATTGCTATCCCTTAAATGTATTTTGCATCACAAAAAAACTTTTGGGAGTATATCTAAGAGCGATTAAACTTTACGGTTTATCCAGGGTGGATTACGTACAGCCCACTTAAGCCACCTTACGAAAAAGCAGCGCAATGATAAAGCACAAAGTAAAGGCGCATTTAATATTAATCTGCGCTTTGTATGCATCCCCGTCACTTTATTAATTCTTTACATAAGAGCTACAATGTTCATTAACTACTTTAGGGTCCAACGTCTTTCACCGCCGATATAGTTTTACCTCACCCTATTCAAACTCTACACTTTGGGGTAGTTGTACCATCTACGAGGGAATTAACTTGGAACAAGGTTTAAGGCGACGCGACGGGATAATTTTAAAGTATCTCCTAGAACGCATAGTCATTATCCCTTTGAACACTATCGATTTCTAAGCGAACCTACAATTTCAGTACGAACGGATTTGCTTACCAATTAATTAAACGCATTTACCAATTACCAAATTGTGCAGGTGCGTGCAAGTTTAGGCCTCAACTCAGTTGCCCCAATGTTCTGCATTGTGCATTTCTCTAATTAAATGCAGATATACACAATTTCTGTAATTACTCACTGTAGCTAATTACATTTAGCCGGAGTACGCGTATTCCGTGCGTCCGAGGACTTGAGATCTCGGCATTGAGACCTCTTATAGGAAGCTGTAGTTTTCTGCTATATAGGAGTGCAATTTGAGTGAATTCTTCCTTGTGTCTGTTAA
The DNA here is from genome assembly GCF_008802855.1 of Photinus pyralis. Taxonomy (NCBI): domain Eukaryota; kingdom Metazoa; phylum Arthropoda; class Insecta; order Coleoptera; family Lampyridae; genus Photinus; species Photinus pyralis. The sequence continues at coordinate 30,066,878 of NW_022170738.1, read as the reverse complement.
TTTTTAGCGCATTTTTGAAAAAAATACGCTATTATATTCGTTATTGCTGGCAGGCCGGCTGTCCGCGTTAGATCTCCACAACTACAATAGCTAGAGACTTCAAATTTTCACTAAAAGCTTTCTGCTATAGTGTAGATGTGCAGGCACTAGTCTATTTTGAGTTAGATTACTTGTGAGATCGATAATTGAAGAAAATAATTTCGATATGGGTTTCGGAGGTGCTATAATTTTACCGTTAGATAGCGCTACTAGTATAAAAACTTATTATTTACCTTGTGATTTGTTTTACAAAATGAAGACGTACCGTCAATTGAAATTAAATAAAATTATAGTATTTTACATTATTAGCCAGGTAAGTGAGTTTTTACTGGCGATAGGAGAAGTTGACTGGCGAGCCGTTAGGCGAGCCTGTCATCTCCTAGAGCCAGTAAAAACTATTACCTGGCGTATAATGTATAATATTTTATTTGTTACTCATTTGTAAACAATAGTAAACGCTAAATAATTAGTTCTTAAATTAATCTTGAAGAAATGTCTAAAATATCATGTGATCCATGTAACAGAGACTTCGCATTAATTCTGGCCAATGAAATTACTAGATTACTAACTTGTAAAATTTTTACAGGTCTGCTGTCAGTTTTACAGGTCTGCTGTCAGTTTTACAAGTCAGTAGCGTTTAAACATGACGTTTACCCGTTTGCGTTTTGTCTTGTTAATCAACGTTTACAACTGAGTAACAAATAAATTATTTAACGCAGCCAAAATTACTCGTGAGATCGATAATTTTAAACTTCTCTAATAAAATACTGACCTGCATTACCAAAAATGCGCTTTAATCATGCATATGCTGATTTACAACTTGTTTGGTGTGTTCATATACTTTGTTCGACAGAAATCCGCATTCGTGCTCTCTCTCTGGCGCTGTTTTCTCAATGGGTTCCGGAATTGGTAAGCTCCGGTGAATCCGAGATATAATAGGTAATCTTATCTCAGGATCCCAAGTGAAGTGCATTAGGAGGGGGGGGGGGGTTATGATTGGATCTGGAATTGGATCTTAAAGATGCTCACTTAATTAGCAGACGTCATAGGGGAAGTGGCTTTGTTTATTTTACTAAATAATGGGAGAGTTTAACTGTATTCAGGCTATCGCTGTGTCAAGGCACCCATTTTCCGTTGTGAGATCTACCAGCTTTGATGACCACCCGGTACACGAATGCACGGCGGGATTTGAGGTACTTCAATACGAGAAACTGTAGCTTCTGTAGTTCTTTACTAGGAGAAAGTAAAAGTAATTGCTTTGAGTTCTAGCGTTGTATTTTAGCCGCCAATAAGGAAATCCAGATACTGAAATTAATTGTCCCTTGGAAAAGGGTATTATGTGGTCTTTTGCGATCAGAGCTGGGCAGAATACTTTCAAAAGTATTTGAATACTAAATAGTAAATACTTTACACAAATCAAAGGTATTCGAATACTATAAAAAGTATTCGAATACTTTGAAAAGTATTTGAATACAGTAAAAAGTATTCAAATACTTGTCACCCAAATACATTAAAAATTTAAAATAGTATACTAGATAAAAGTCTTCAAGTTATACTTTGTATGGGGTTAGCTTTTTTTATATTTCTATTGTTATATACAAATTTAAGGGGAGTAGAAGCGTATTATTATTATTATATTATTATACAGGAGGTACCTACCAGGACCTTTCTTATTTCTATAAGAATACGTGTACCAGTTTTCAAAGCGATCGTACGTCGTGCACATGATACGTACGCCTTTCTGAAATGAATCCTAGCGATTTTGGAACAGATCAATTTTTGACCATCCGTTTGTCCGTGTGCATGATTGTTTAGAAACGTGCGATCGCGTTGAAAATTGGTACACAATGGCCTTAAGGATATAAGAAAGTTCCCTATTGTTTTTAAGTTACGTGGACTATCGAGTCAAAAAGTTTCACTCCAGGATCGTTCGGTATTCAGTTGTATCGGATTTTTATATTTGATTTTGTAACAATGGAAACTTTCCCTAAACATTTCTAAATTGTTCTCAAATATTTGAATAACTTAAAAGTACCTACTGCCTTTTTTTTGAGGCCGGAAAAAAAATGTCTGAGATCGACCGGGAAAAAACATTTTCTTATAGAATTTGGCCCGTAGAATCCATAATTTAAAACAGTTTGAAGATTGGGCTACTAGAAGTTACAGCCCTTTGAATTTTTTTTCGAAATTTGTTTTTTGTCCATAACTTTATATTGAGAGGTCTAATCGAAAAAGAACGAATTGTTTTGGATTATACGCACCAAAATTAATAAGAAAAGTGTTTTCCCGAGAAATTTTGTTGCAGTCGATTTTTGATAAAAAAGGAAGGTTCTACACTGCCGTTTTTTGAGGCCCGACAAAAAAATTGTCTCAGATCGACCCGGAAAAATTTTTTTTTATAGAATGTGGCCTGTAGAATCCATAATTTCAAACAGTTCCAAGATTGGGCTACTAGTTCAAAAGTTGCAGCCCTTTGAATTTTCTTTCGAAATTGGTTTCTAGTCTATAATTTTTGATTGAGAAGTCTGATCGAAAAAGTACGAATTGATTTGGATTCTACGCACCAAAATTAATAAGAAAAAGTGTTTTCCCGAGAAATTTTGGAGCAGTCGATTTTTGGTAAAAAAGGAAGGTTATACACTGCCTTTTTTTGAGCCCCGAAAAAAAAATTGTCTCAGATCGACCCGGAAAAAAATTTTCTTATGGAATGTGGCCTGTAGAATCCATAATTTTAAACAGTTCCAAGATTGGGCTACTAGTTCAAAAGTTACAGCCCTTTGAATTTTTTTTCGAAATTGGTTTCTAGTCTATAACTTTTAATTGAGAAGTCTGATCGAAAAAGTACGAATTGTTTTGGATTCTACGCACCAAAATTAATAAGAAAAAGTGTTTTCCCGAGAAATTTTGGTGCAGTCAATTTTTGGTAAAAAAGGAAGGTTATACACTGCCTTTTTTTGAGGCCCGAAAAAAAATTGTCTCAGATCGACCCGGAAAAAAATTTTCTTATAGAATGTGGCCTGTAGAATCCATAATTTCAAACAGTTCCAAGATTGGGCTACTAGTTCAAAAGTTACAGCCCTTTGAATTTTCTTTCGAAATTGGTTTTAGTCTATAACTTTTGATTGAGAAGTCTGATCGAAAAAGTACGAATTGTTTTGGATTCTACGCACCAAAATTAATAAGAAAAAGTGTTTTCCCGAGAAATTTTAGTGTAGTCGATTTTTGGTAAAAAAGGAAGGTTATACACTGCCTTTTTTCAGGCACGAAGAAAAAATTGTCTCAGATCGACCCGGAAAAAAATTTTTCCTATAGAATGTGGCCTGTAGAACCCATACTTTCAAACAGTTCCAAGATTGGACTACTAGTTCAAAAGTTACAGTCCTCTGAATTTTTTTCGACATTGGTTTCTAGTTACAAATACAACTACTGCTTCCATAAAAGTATTTAATTACAAAGTATTTGAATACTTTAAAGGATTTGAATACTAAAAAGTATTTACAAAAGCGAATACTACCCAGCTCTGTTTGCGATTGACCCCAAATCCCATGTAACGTCAACAATGAGTATTAATTAGATTATCGAATTCAGAAATTTCAACTCGGCCAATTATGGGAGTATAATTAACCGTAGTTAATTAAATGTGTTGTAGAATACATCATCCGTTTCACGTGGGTTAGTGTCAAATGAATTGCACTTAATTGGCATCAATTTTCGCTGCGCTAATTGGACACCTACACGTCTAGTGCGCCAAAGACACTCAATTTGCAACTTGTTACATAATAGTATTTAAGAAGCAAGTTGCATAAGTGGCGCGTTTATCGCAGGCGTTCAAGTTTAGAAAACGAGCCGCTTGCAGCGAGTTTTCTAATGAATGAGTGCGACGGTCTAATGAAACAAGTATTTTCCAGAAATTTGTATCAAATTGAAGTTAGTAACTTTTACTGTAAATAATAAAACTAGGGAATTTTGACATACAAGTTGCATTAGTGAAAGTTGTATTAAGTTGGCAGTATTGCGTCGAAAATATTTCTCAACTTTAAATACATTCTTATCAATTTTGTTTTAATTAATTAACTTCAGAAATTGGTACATTAACTGTGAAATAATTCATAAAGGCAAAATAAAGTCCTCTATCCTATTATATAAGATATGAAATCCAGCTGTGTCACTGTCACGTCGATTAACTACACTAACAGATTTCACACAATATCGATACTACACAAATCAGGCTCACGATATTAATAACACAGAACAAGCGCCAAAAGTAATGAGCTGCTTCTTTAAAATTGATTAATTTGTTTCCGAAGGTATCCCCGTCGTCGTCATCCTTTCCCCTTTCGCAATCTTTTTTATCCTCGACTTTATAACCTCTAGTTCTTTTTCAGTGGATAGGTACACCATTCGTACTAGTAATTGGTCACAGATTGCACGTAGACGTTGAATTTGCTACAAAAAGGGGCATTAATCATTAATGTAAAAATTTACCTCAAAGCCCCACATTGTTGTTACATCAGTTGTTACGCTACATAATGTAATATTTAATTCCCTTTTGGGAGAAAGTAATTAGGTGTTTTGTTCATATTGTTCTTCTTGTAATTTGATTAACACTTTATCAGCATTACATTTCTCGCTTTTAATTAACTAGAAAGGGAATATTGTCTTTCTGTGTATCAAATCGTAACCCTAATTTGAAAATAAATACTCGAGTGTCAACAAACAGGGCAGCGAATTTAGGGTTTCCTCTTTAATACCAACTTAAAAACGGTGCGTTAATAGGACTCATTAACGCACTGTTTTGAATGGAAAACAGTGCGTTAATAAGAACATGTAAAAATCGAAATAGAAAAATAACTATTAACAAACTATTTTATTTAAAGACGTTTTAATTTTTGATGTCTCTCTTAATTCAAATTCATCGAGCGGGCTGGAAATTCCGATGCTCCTTTCCTTACTTTGGGAATTTTATGAAGGGTGCCAACTTGGTTTAGAGAGTGATTTTTTGATATTTCGTCGTTTCGTATAGTGTACAGTTAATCTTTAGTAATTTTCTTATCTATCGTAGCATTTGAATATCAAGGTATGCGTTTGAATCCGTTAATTATAAAAGGGCTTTCGGGTTGTTTTCCTGAATTTTCTTTCCCAGTTAATGATTTATGCTTCCGTTCTCGCTTAGGGAAATTACTGCGGTTTCCGTGTACCGTAATGTTTTGTTTACGAGTAACCGACCTCCCGTTCTTGGAATCGCCGTTTCCTTCGTCTGATTACCTGAGGTTTCCGAAACCATTCCGAAATCGCCGACCTTTGCCAGAAGCAGAATTTTCGAATCTTCTGGTGACGCTCGAGTTCTCGTACCGTCCCGCCGTGTCACCTTTTATTTTGTAAATTCAAAAATACATATAATTGTATTTACTTAAGTCTGAATTAAATTTTATTATTTAGCAACCGTTTGAGCGCGGACTTTCCGGCAAACCTCGTCGCATCACTGCTTATCTCTTAGTGGTTCACGTTTCAAGTTTCATTCTCACCTGTCGTTCCGCGAAATAAATTGTTGGTTAATTGTGTCAGAAGAAATTCGGTTGCTGCAATAAAGTTAGCGCAGGCGTTGTCAGTATTAAAAGTAGCTATTTTTTCCCTGATAATAAAGCGAATTGATGATATCGGACATTTTTTCTTAAAACAGAAATAAAAAATACAAGTTTTATTGTTAAAAAACGCCGACAACTCTAAGTGAATTATATAAAGGTATGCGTTTTGGAACTTAAAAGGGGGTTTAGCATGCAGTTAAAAACGTGATCGTTGTGTAATTGCGTTTCCGTAGCATAAAGTAGTTCCGTAGTCGCAATCAAGGACGAACTAATTAAGCGCGCCAGTACACCTTCGTTACCATTATTAGCTATTGTTAATAATTTAGTGTAGTTGTTTGCTGCACGTGAATCCAAAGAGGGGATTGAACTCATCTTCATGGTCGTAAAATTGGAATCGCCGCCCGCAGTAGACAAAACAGTAAGGAAAATCAAACTGTTCCTTACGTATTTGTTAGTAGATTCGATATTAAGTTCAGGAAAGTTAAAAAAAACCGAGGCCACTAAAATTATTCTAGTTAATTGGAAATTTATAGAAATCATCATAGATATAATCAAAATTTTATTTGAAAAGAAGGGAGGTGCAACCCCCTTTTTTTGCATAATGACGCGCAAACATTGGGCTTAAATGAAAGATGCTGTTGCATGTAGTCGGATATGACCTGATTGCTTATAGGGTTACAGGAAAAATTTGTTTATGCCGCATTGGCTGTGCTGCTCCTCTGGAATTGAATTGGACCGCTCAACGGACGTATGATATACGTTTACACGCTAGTTGTAACCTATGTAAGGAAAAAATTGCGATGACAGACGTTAATCATCGCACAAAATCTGTCGGTCTAGCAGTTAATCATGATTTAATGACGTAGCTGCTTAGCAACATTCGAAGGGGTAGGCAATCCGCACCGAAAGGGCTCAGATTATACTCCTGTCAGTGCCATAAAAACTTAATGTGATTGAATTACTTACCTTTGTGGCCAAACCACTGAAAATTCAAACAAACACAGATATCGGTTAGTTAGAGCCTGAATAGGTAGGCAACCCCGACTCACAATAAAGCCCTAGTGGTTGACTCCAAATATCTTAAAGGTGTATTTATAACCACGGAGCTTAGTACGGTCGAAAAAAAATGGTTCAGTCATTAGCAATCAACATTTGCGTAGGCAACCGTTCTAGGAGAAAATGAGCGTGGCGCCACGTGGAACTTTAAGAGGATAAATCAAAGAGCATATGTACCAATTTTCATAGCTTTTTTTTACTCAAAAGTTATAACAGTTTTGAATGCAGATCATTTGAAATGTATGTCGTCGTTGGTTGTGACGTTAAAAAGTATTTGTGTTGTCCCGTACGTTTTGTTTTGCAATTAAGCACACAAAATTTATCATCAGAACGAACACTTAACAAAGTCACGTTTGCATTAAAAAAAGAGGTCCATATAATGTCATACAACTTTAAAAAACATTTAACCTTCAAATTCATAGTAGCTAGAAACATAGCTGTTTACAAGAATATTTCGTTATTTATTCGCGTGTATAGGTCGTGAAGCAATTGTAACAGTTTGCATTGCTCGTTATAAGCAAATTCCTTTTGCGAGATTGCATATGCAGAGTATGTCAGTGGTAACACTTAGAGTCATTTTAGTAATTTTAATTATTGTGTGGGCCATACTGGGACGTTCACACAACAATGGCTATACTAGTTACCAGTTTTACATTTAAATATTATGTCTGTCCTTCTGAAATACCTATAAATTAAAATTAAATTTGGGAAACAATTTAGACTTGATCAATCTGCTTCGAAATAGCAAAATTAAATGCAAACAACCTGCAGTCATGCCTTATATCACAAAGGTAAATCTTTGATTTAATCAAATAAACAAATATTATTACATGCAATAATTCAATTAGTCTATTACCACGAACACGCAATGTATGTCGTTTGTTCCGGGTTACTCATAGCTTTATTAAGAAAGGCAGAAGATTAAAAGAGCACCTGTATAAATAACACTAACAATTACTAATCACAGTTTGCCATCTTGTAAATAATGCAGTCTTCCTTAGTGAACGTAAGTACTCTATTCTGCTATATTAATAGTAGCACAGGGACTTACGAGTCAACAGAATAGCAGCTGTGCACTGAAAGTATCTTGCAAAGAAACCATTTATTATGTTAATTAGGAATCCAGTTCAAAGTTGGTAACTTGTGCCACCTCACATTCGTTTACAGTTATGAGAAACACGAGCCCCTCTGGCAGCTTTATCTTAAACGCTCATGTTTCGCTAATTAACTAATCTCCGAAAATTATGTCTCCCTGGCCTCCTTCCATGATCGATCGAATCGCAGCAAATATCTGCCACAAGTTCCTCTGTGGAACCCCCCCCTCCCAAAAAAAAAACTAAAACTAGTCTTATTATAGTTGGAGGTTATATCCAAAGCTGACTGACGATTTTGGCATATTAACCTCTCTACATGTCTCAGTTACTGACACATCCAGTAATCTCGATGTGAATTATTGTTTCGCTCAAACATCTGGCTGTACCCACAATTGTCATTGCTTCGCGACCCACCATTTCAATGGAATTAACGAGCGGAAAGGGATTCGTAAGCCATTTATTGTACTTCAAAAACTTGATTGAAAGACATTTATCTAAATCCTTAAAATGGGTTTTTATATATACGTCTCCACATTATTTGATCACTACAAAGTCCGAGCACAATTGAATAAATGGAATTCGTAATACAGTCCCTTCGAATTGAAAATGGGAGTTTCACATATTACTCACAAATCAAAGGGATTTTCGCTTATAATGCCAAATTCGTTTTCAACCTTTTCAAGCGTTCGTTCGATGTTGTGCCAGCTTGATTGTAATTTGGGAGACGTTGGTAGGCGTAAAGCGAATGAGGCTGAACGTTTAATTAGTGTTGCATGAGTTACCCACTATATAAGTGCCAGCTTCCCTTCCTCTCTCACTCTATGTCAAAATCTAATACCTACTTAACGTAAACAATGAAATACGTACATCGAAACAAGGAACAGCATATTGTGTTTGGTTCATAAATCACGGTGTTACCGCTACCTATTACGTTGCGTTAATGTTCAATTACTCTTCATACACGTCATAATTCTTGTTTGTAGAGTTTGATATCAAGTGCAAATTGCAGATGGTATTTTGAGTTAGCAGCCTGTTTCGCCACACTGTACGGAAGACAAAAAGGGCAATGATAAATGGCGTAAAAGGCGGGAATATTTATGTGTTTTGTCTGAACGGAAAAAGGAAGAAAATGAACAGAATGTCTGGTGTGGATAAACCGTAATCTCAAGCAATGAGGCGTAAAAATTATCCAGCTCTCAATATAAGAACTAACGTGAACCCCGTCCTTTATCTAGGGATACTTGAATTTCTTTTACCAATAAAATGTTGTTGTGTAATTTATTTGGCACCTACAGTAATGTTGGGTCACCCTGTGTTTTTATTTTCATTTATTTTTGACGTTAAAAGTCGGTCGAATGTTCAGAATGAACACAGTTGCAAATTTAAAGTAAGTTTGTTGATTTTATTCTGAATTATCCATTTAATAATCTGCAATTTTGTTTAAATAATTACCTTTTAATTTGATTATTTTATTATCAGATAGATGCATGTAATATTTTGTAAAAGTTTGTCTAACGTTATCTCCGGCCATTGCGATAAGAACGTTGTCGCTCCGAACGCTAGTTAGTTTTAAGATAAGCACGTGTTATCGCAAATTTTTTTGTGCCATAAACATAAATGCTATGTTCGAAGACGCAGTAGCTTTGATTTCTACCTGGGTAATCCACATCTCAGAGTTGTGTGGCCAAAATGGTTGAAGTTTCTGTAAGCGGCGAATCTCGGATTTGAGATCGGCGTTGGTAGATGTGCTTGCTCGTTTTCCCATCGATTCGTTGGTCCTAGCGTTGGTCTCTGGCATCTTCATTGCAGTTTTTGACGCTTCACTCGTGGTTCGGTTGAATATTCGTGGTGGAATGTTTGTAAACCGGCACAAGCGCAATCCGGTAGCACTTTGGAGTGTTCGTTGAAGAGGAAATTAACCGGTAAACCTTGGTTAATTGACTAATGAAAGTTAATAAATGACCCCTTGATCCAGTTTTCGTACCAAGCGTTGTCTGTAGGTTAACTAGCTAAGGTTCTGTCTTTGGCCTCATGATAGCATAACTGCACAGGATCAATTAAAACTGGAACTGGTCGTTAAACATGGATGTAAATTTGAAAAATAGGGCTTGGGACTACGAGTGAAACCTAAACCAATAATTTAAACCGGAAACCAAAAATTAAAACCCAAGAAATAACATGGAACTACCCATCGAACACAAGAAAGTTACATACCTCCAATAAGAGGGTTATTATCAAAGAATATTCACATTGAAACAGCAAGAAACGGTTGACAATTAAATTCATTCCAACTGCGAATGGCATAATCCTAAAAAGAATGCACGACATAACATTTGACTACGTAAATGGCTGCCATTTACGCAGTTAGGATATCCAAATTTATATTCAAACTGAGAGATAAGTGGTTAACTCCATTCGAAAACTAACTCCAGAAATGCACTATCAATTGGTCAATGGCCAGAAATGGCATTTAAAAATTCTGATATTTGTGGCGACCTTTGGGTCGGATAACACCCAGTTAGCCCCCCCCCCCCAACCTCCCTAATCCACAAAATCCACCACATTTTTTGGAATATGTCGTGACCCAGCGCAATGGCAACAAAGTGGTGGAGATGCACCCCTACCAGGGACACATTCCCACGACAAAATTCTGGAAGAGGCGGCTACGCCAGGCATATGCCAAAGTATCAAGGTAAGCTCCAGGGCGTCAAAACCTATGTAGTATGTACCGCCAAATTCGAATGAAGCGGCAAACCCAACGGACCTGAATGAATCCACCAATTATAATTCGTCACGCACGATATATACTATACAATTTGGAAAGTACAATGGTCCTCGAACAAAAAACACAGTGATACTCAACCAATTTATATGTGCTTGCAAAAATAAAGCTGTTACATCCTTTGTTAGTATTGCAACGGTCACTAAACTACCCACAAGCACCTGTCCAGTTAGCTCAATTAAACACAGGTACTTACCAAATCTTTTATACGATTTGTCCAGGACCACAACTAACCATCTCGATAAAACTTTAATTTTATTAAATATGAGAGAACTCCAAAATTCCAAAGGGTTGTATTACAAACAGCATAGCATAGCTCTGGGTACCAACAGAAAAATTCACTATGAGGTCGTAATTTGGCTTCGATTAAATACAAAATGGATTACCGACAAAGCAATAATTAATTCAACAAAATTAATCAATCAAGACGAAAGAGAAATAGGCACTCAAAAGTACAAATACCAAGCAACAAGCGATCGATTGGAACAATTGATTAAAGAAATCTTAATTACCTTGAAGTGATAATAATCCAAAATATCCAGTAGTAACTGAGATTTTCATTTAATTATGCACAAACAACTACATAAAAACCAACTGATGTGACTTTAACAACTTCACCCACAATGTCAATTTAGATGACACTCGGTCCGTTGTAATATTGGCTCTTTGATAGTGGAACAACACCCTTTAACTTATACTTGAAGACCTTAAAAAAAGTCATGAAATATGAGATAACTGCTCGATAAATACAGATAAATCAGCAACATTCACTTTAGACGAACTGTCTTGCAACAACACGCTCAAATACGACAACAACGGCTAATCACCAAAACAATAATTGGGTACGTTTTAACGTCCATCAAAGAAACAAGGATCAACGTTCACTATCAAAAAGGACCGATTCACGTGTTCCTAAAACATTCTTCTTCTCTCAGTTTCCGCTCTTCTGTACTTGAATTTGCGTCTTTGAAATTAAACACATCTGTTTTCTTATGGGCGAAACCTGCTTATCCTCAAACTAATTAGCTTACGCAGCGATAACAAGTTTCTTATCGCAACGACCGGATTTAACATTAGACAACTTTAACGAAACGTTTCACACAAATATTTCCAAATGGTCCTTATCTTTCTAATGAACCACAAAATTAAATTAAACGCGATTATTTAAACAAAATTTACATCGACACACATACCGACACGGACGTTTCGGTGAAGCGCGTTTCGGTGGAGAGGAACTTCGACGGCGAGGCGGTGCGGCGAATTAATCAATAGCATTAGGATTAAGGCCTAGCGAGAAAATTTCGGATTCGTAGATAATCCCAATGCCATCGATCTGTAGCCGATCCCATATGGGTTGTTGGAAATGGGATTATACGACTCCGAAATCTTGTCGCCAGTGCTCGAGACTAATTTACAATTGCCTTTGCCCTAAATTAGCATGTATACAGTTCGCTGAAATATCCACCCACCGAAACGCCCTCTTCCGATAAGTACCGTCGCCCTAACGTCCCGTCCGCTGAAAAGCCTTGTCCGCCGAAACGTCACGTACGCCGAAACGCCTCGCCGCCGGAACGATTCGCCGTCGAAACTTACTCCGGTGAAATTTCGCGCAACTTTATCGCATCCGCATACTCGTCTTAGATCGTGGGAAAATGCTGGCTGGATGGCTGACTGACTGGCAGCTCATACGGGCCCGAAGAAAGACGAGGAGTGTACAAGTACCTACCGGAGACGTGTAATTAACAACGTTAAGGACGGCGATACATGAAGTGGGGTCGGCGACATCTGGGGGCCATCCCCGGGCGTGTGACACTAACGAGTGATTTTTCAGTTTTTTTCTTATCATATTCTACAGTTTTGGTTCAATTGTTTTGAAATTGGTCCCGTCGTTTGATAATAAGATATTGCTTTAGAGGAAGCACCTTTGAACACCGTTATTTTATTAAAGAACTCACTTCTAAAATTGTTTTTTTCATCAAATTATCGCTACAATGTTGACAAAAGGAGGTTCATTATAATTACCTAAAGTTTGAACCTAGGCTGTTTTCCTTTAGTGTAAAATACAGAAACACATTTTGTATTATATAAAGCCGGGTTATTTGTAAAGCGCTGGAATTATTAAACATCAAAGGTAATTCTAAGCGGGGTTTAGAAAAGCTAGACGATACTTTGCAAAGTCAAAGAGTGTACTTTCCGCTATGTATATGAATTCAAATCGATTACAAGAAGTATCCTACCCCTAATTAATAATTCGGCACTTGCAAATACTAACTTTTCAAAGTTTGAAACACTTCTTATGTTCGCTCTTACGAGGGTTGAAAACTGGAGCGCAAGCTTCTAAATTTCACTCGCACGAGAAGCGGGTCCAATCAAATTTGATATCGGCCCACCCTATCATGTTATAGATTAATTCCAGCTTCAAAAATGTACACTTCCGACATTTATAATTAAGGCAATTTACCGATTTGTAAATTTTCATCTTAAACAGCAACACTCCCCACTAAAAAAAAATTGATTTCATTAACTGTTCCGTAAAAAGAGCTTAGTAACGGGGCAAATGACGACAGACCAAACGCATTAGTGAAGATAAACCGATTATACACAATTTCAAAACCAATACTACGGTCGATGTATGCGGGCGCGTAAAATTATCGGTCCGTTTGAAACTTCCCCCCGTGTAAACGCGAACGTCACAAAACACGACGATAGTTCGATACGCGCGGTGATGAATTTAAACTTTCGACGTCGCGCGTCGAATGTGGATTTCAGTTTGATTTGCGATTCTAATTATGTTCTACCGGCAAGTCGAAATTCGGCAATTAGTTCAGAAAATGAAATTAGCCGCGTTTAACGAAATGCTAAATTATTGCCATTAGTAAATTACGATGCTTTTATTGGTCTTCGCTTATGCGCCCGTTTTAATGATTTGGTTTAGCTATAATGAAACGCTAATAAGGATTAAAGAGAAATTAAGAGTCTAAGTGAATTACGGAAGGAAAGGGATAAACAGAATGCGTGATATGGGATTTTTTTTCATTTCCTCCGTAGGAGCACAGCAGGATAAGGGTAGTGACCGGCGGTCGTCACCAAACGTAATATGACTATATCACGCATTTCCCCTACTATTAAAGTGTTCCATAAATCCGTATAAAGAAGTACGGTGACTGCATACGCTAGATTAAACATGTTAGATCAAAATTAATGGCAGTAGCATCCTTTACACATTTACAAAAAAAAGGTTGAAAATTTCCCCCATTTATCTAGCGACGCGCATCATTTATGCACGATGCAAACTTATTCACTGCGAGGATCTAACTTTATCGACCCTTGTTGCTCGCTTATTTAATTACATGAAGTTTTCTTTTACGAGTCGGATACACACGCCTACACTGCTAGATCTCAACTATTCAAGAAGAAATATGAGAGCTTTCCCGAAGCCCTATGGAACTTAATAACTTTTTCTTTGTTCAGATTTGATATGAATCCTTGTAAGGAGTTTTCACTATGGGACAGTGAATACAAGAGATAATTGGAAAATTTAAGTTTGAAAATCGTGGAAAAATATCTCGTGCATTGGAGAAGTAAATACATCATCGATTGTACTTGAAGTTTGAAAAAACACAGTTTCTCGAGTGTGAAGTGCTTTTCAAACGTATTGTACCTTCACAATACTTTCTCTACAACTGGAGCTAAAGAGTCAAAACCTCTTAAGTGCACTTATTTTTCACCCCACGCGTAATTCCCTCAGCTTTTTTAAAATTCCATTATTTACAGAATTTAGTTTAACTGATTTGTTGTAAGGTTGTAGAGCGTTAAAAACAAAAGACTATAAATAAGAAAATCAGCGACAATAGGCCGCATGGTGCGAAAATACGTCCCACCTGCTGTTCGGTAGGTTAATAAAATAGACACTGCCATTGTTCATCGGCGGAGGGGCGATTTATTGCTTTTTTACATAAATCTCTCCGCAAAGAAGGCGATATACCATCATCATCAGAATATATACCAGGATCTACATAAAATAGAGCAGTTTCCATCAAACGCCTTTTAATTCATGTATTTTTTTCATTTCTTCCGTTCTCCATTTCTTACCTATCCCCAATAACAAAAGACCTTAAGCGTTCTACAATCAACGCTAAAAGTCTTATATCTGGTTGTTGGCAATATCCATTCGACAATACCCAAAACTGTTATACAATTAATAATGTGTTGCTATTTATTGTTTCCGACAAAGAAACTGTGCTACTTAATTAACCGAGCGATTAGAGAAATAACTAGTTACGCCCAGCCAACTTGACTAAACGGTATTTGTATACATAATTTTATGTATCGCATAATTCCCTGTCCAAAGTGTCACTCAACTTTGTAACCGTTCGCAATTTGAGAAAAAATCGTTTCTGTTATGAGCTCAGTTTGACTTGCGGTTTGGTTTTGAAAGCCATTCGCCAACTCGAAAATGTTCCTTCGCGTAAAATGAACGACCTTGCCACGAATCGAATTGTTGACAATTTTTTCATTCGTCTCGGAATTCACGAAATTGGTTTCCTCTCGGGAATTTACTGTAATTTATTTCTTCGCGTACACATAAAATTGCAGGTAACTCGCAGTTTGTCACCAACCCGAATTTGTTTAAATGTTTCTTCGCGGTTTATTTGACCTTTCGATATTTACCCGAAGTTAAACTGTTAATTCTTTATTACCATTCTGATCAATTTCACTCAATGAATGCACATGCTGGTTCTTGAATATTCAGACATACTCTCGTAAACAAAATGGTGGGCACCTGCTTTTATTATATATAGCTGAGAATTTAGCTTCATTGCACTTTAAAGGTGAGGCGATGGTTCGCAAAAATCAACGATTGAAAAAATCGCCCACAAAAAAGTGTGCGTGATCGCTTGTTAATTAGCGTTTGAATATCATTTTTTTTGCGCGATCGGTCATTTCTGACTATTTACCATGGGTGTTTCCATGACAGTAGGTAGAATTTACCAGTTGCTATGATTACGACGACGTCAAAATTACTTACCGATCTAAAAACAGAACAGCAAAAATACTTACCGACGCCTTTTTAAAAATCAACAGTCTTACATTACATTTAATCTTTAATTATTGTTAGGTACATTAAACGTACAATTTGTGCTGTTGTTTCCTATAGCAAGACGCTCGCATAAAGTCATAAAGGAAGTTCAAAGCTAGTAAACTACATCAGACACATGCACATTTTTATGAAATTATTAACTTCAATTTTGACAAATAAACTGGTTACCTAGTGATGTACACCCAATGTACACCATACCACTTCGATCATTTCGATTTATTCTGCTCGTTAATTTCTTAGTGCATATTTATATTGGTTGCATAATTTTAATTTCGATCGCGCAAAAAATGTTATAAGCATACGTCGAACGTTAATGGTTACCGTTCTCAGACAATAATTGGAGTCGTCGCTTCGCTCCTCCTCCAAACAATTGTCTTCGAACGGTAAAAATCCCTTACCGTTCTCCATACTTAATATACTATAACGCGCCCAAATGGTAACTTTGCCGACAAAAACCATTACAATCCGGTGTCTCTTCGCTTATCTCGCACCGTTTTCTTTTATAGAAAATGTACACGTTGCTGTCGCCAGACACTTCGTTCATGTTCTGTATGAAGCGGTACATGCGCAAATTTCCCTATGTTGATCAAAATTAAGGTTCGTCTTAAGCGACCACCCGCTATTCGCTTCATTCAATATTTTGGGTAGGTACACTTTTTATGTATTCAAGCTCAAAGAAACAAGGAAACGTATTCAGTACATGGAAACATTTGATGATTGTTGATAATGTAGTCTCTTATTTTAGAAGTCTTACGCTTACATAACATAAAATAGACAATGGATTAAAAGCTTTCATCCAAATTGAATATTTACACAAAGAATTCTAGTCCAAACAATGAGTATTCTCTTATAGCGCCTAAATAAATACGTCACCCTATAACATTTGAAATAAATCTCTGGACGGATGCAGAAGTTATTGTGCAATGGAAGTTTACTGGAACATAGATTATTTTATGTGGGGCAGAAGTATTACTCCTCCTCTTTAACTCGAAGTCGACTATTAAATTGAAGACGGCGTGCTTAAAATCTCTTAATCCACTAACTAATGTTCTTCAATAAACGTATAGTTACACAAACTGACCATTTGAACTAACATCCGAAAACCGAGAATGTGGGAGCACGGCGCCAGCAAATGGAGGTCCGGATCCACCCAAGGACCAAAGCACTGCAGCGGCCGCAACTTTACACACACGACCCAAGGCGAAAAGAGAACAGCGAAAGGCAAAACGCCACATTACAACACTTCCTCTGCTATTTAACACATTTCCCTCTCTTGTTTCATATTCGATTCCACTTCCGTATTTTTTAGTTCAAATACGCAAAAATGATTTCATCTACGCACCTGCGCCAATATCTGTTTACAAAATTAATTAACTTTTAGCGATAAGCGCAACCCTTATCTACGACCGAAGAAAAAACATGAGATAAACTTTTCAAGTATTACGCAAATAATTTCGATATCTTCATTATCTCATAACAGGTAACTTCTTTAGAATTTAACAAAACAAAAATTAACCATCGTCTAAACTACGTTTTTACGGTGAACATTTATCTGGAAGATGCATCTTCAAATAACATGGCAAAGGAAAACTAGAGGTAAATCTTGTAGACCAATCACTGTTAAAAGGTTGTGCATGTTTGTTAGGTGATAAACTTACACCATCAAACTCAGCTGCATATGGGTAGACAATTACTAGACCAACCTGTATCTACAAACAGAGCAACCAGTGAAACGCAGAATTGATATAAAGGAAAATGATAGAAGTTACTGCAACAAAAAGGGAGAGAATGGCCCACACAACTTCTCAACTAATATCGTTGACCTGGTGAAATGCCGAGTCTTTGAAGCGTGGGCTTAAAACTACCTAATATGGGACGAACTGTAGATCCAATTGTCTAGAAATCTCCTGTAAAGATACGAGACTACACATACCAATAGCCTGCGCTAGGGTATTTTTTTTCGCCAAGAGGGATTCTCTAGAGATCTACGCCAAACAGCTCTTTATTTTATGTGTGTTTCGTTAAGATTTGGGGAATTTTCCGCTTGTACACTTAGGGTAGTAAAAGCACTAATTGATCGTCTTTAAATTTTTTACCGGTTCCCGTTTAATCCAGATTATTATTATCTCTCCGTATGTACAAGAGAGGAGCACAAATTTCGTTAATAAACTTTTTTAAATCATAACTAACGACAGTAGTATAAAGGACATGAAATTTCTGTACCTTTGATCCCAATGCTTTCGTGGTAAAATTTATTTAAACGCGATCATGCTGATCAAATAATGCAACCAAAACGAAAATATTCGCTCAAGTGTCGAGGATGCAACTCATTCGCAAGTACAAACTAAATCAGCCAACCCGTCTATTCCTCTACACAACGAAGTTCCTCTTTTGCATAAATACACCACTTTATAGTAGTTTTACATGTACAAAGAATTTGACAGCACGCACGACAATAATTTTGACGAATTAGCCGCACAATTTTCCCTTGTAATGCGGCAATTAATTTCAACACTCACGATAAAAATATCACTATCCCGATAGTACGGATTCCTCTTGAAACCTTCAATTGGAAATAAATATTACGCGATCTAAAATCCCGCACACGACTTACATAGTCTCACCTTGAAGGTTCTGGGAAGAATCTCTCACTCTCGCCCAATTCTTCCGTATGTAGCCGTCGAGTCAAAAAACTAAGGTTCGTTTTTAATACATGTAAAGGTATAGCAGAAAGTCGGTCCCTCTCTCTTGAGAACCGGAAACGCTGTGGTGTTTTGAGTCTTATCTGCTTGCACACTCATTTCTTATCGGAAAGCGCTTCATTCTATCGCGTTTTAATTTTCTTCTTTTTTACTATGAAGCGGTACACTTCTAAACATAATATTCATGTATTGGTCACCATTATTTCTTGTTCTGGTTGTGTCACGTCTCTACAAGGAGAGGGGACGTTAATATAACATAAGCATACTCGGTCACAGACTGATGTTTAATATCAGTAGTTTATGAATATTATTTATGTAGCGATCTACATTTCACGAATTTAATAAAAAAAAAAATCAGCAGCATGTTGCTTGCATTAATGCGGTTAAATTTACATAAAAACGTGTCCCACGTTTTAGTTTTGGTTTACTTTGAAAATATTCCTTGCATTAGAAACGAGATGTATTTTAATGTGGAAAATCCTTTTCCATTAAAATTTACATATGAAGTGATAAATCGTAAAATGCCAGTTCAGCCATACTTATATCTCCTTTATAATGCGCTTGTGGACGTCTAACGTATATTCCATCATGAACATTTTCGGTGTGTAAATATTTACGTAATTTAAAACTTTTACGTTTTGAAAGGTCCATAAAAGAACGCTACTAACAGAGGAAACTGAAAGGGTAAGTTAAATGCTATTAACTTCCGTTCCCATTTGACTAAACGATGTTTTCTTAAATTTCAAAATAAATATTCCACGACTAAGAGAATTCAGTGTTTTCCAGAACTAAAATCGCATTTCTCAACAACAAGGCTATTCCGTATCTGTGGACAATCGATACGAAATGCATTGTAGTGATAAACAGTCGTGTTTGCATGCACTATCAAACCATACCCTAAACCACATCCTGAAATCGTCTGTAAGATGTTATTCAATCCTTGAGTACTCGCATTTCAGAATGAACCCATATCGAGATTTAGACCAAATCGCGATCGACAATTTCCGAAAATACTTACGAATACCTACGGTCCACCCCAACGTGAATTACGGTAGCTTCAAGACCCTTAAACAGCGCGGCTCACGTTCCTATTTTAGATGAATGCGTCAAGTTTCTCCAGGGATTGGCGAATGACTTGCAGTTGGATTGTCAAGTAATTACGATTGTCCCAAAGAAGCCCATCGTAGTAATGACGTGGATTGGAAAAAACGCTAACATACCTACCATCCTACTTAACAGCCATATGGACGTCGTGCCAGCATTTGAGGTGAGGATAAGTGTCTTCGTCAACAGACTAACTTAAACGGTACAGGAAAATTGGGTTCACAAACCATTCTCTGCGGACATCGACGAAGAGGGCAACATTCACGCCCGTGGTGCTCAAGACGTTAAATCCTTAGGTATACAGTACTTGGAGGCCATCCGACGTTTAAAAAGGTTTGGTTATCAACCACGCAGAACTATACACGTGTCATTTGTTCCTGACGAGGAGTTGGGCGGGACTGACGGTATGAAAGTATTTGTCAAAAGTGAAGCTTTCGAAAAGCTAAGAGTTGGTTTCGCCATGGACGAAGGCATTCCAGACGAACACGAGTTCTGGGTTTATTACGGAGAAAAAGTGTCTAGACGTATGTATCCTGCTTTTCGTACGTCTAAAGATCATTTAAACAGGTCTGAGCATTCACTGCACTGGCCAGGGTGGTCATGGTGGCCTTTTGTTGAGTAATACCGCCGGAGAGAAGATGACTAACATATTGAAATACTGTTACAACTTACGAGAGGCTGAAAATTTGAAAGTGGGCCAAACTGGAGAAGCCGATGACGTCGTTTCGATTAATCTGACTATGATGGGGGTAGGTGACGTTATGTAGCTAATTTAGTTAAGGTGATTTCAGGGTGGTGTACAAGCAAACGTAATTCCATCGGAGTTTGTTCTCACCTTTGATGCCAGAGTTCCACCAGGTAGAGACTTACAACAGTTTGAAAACACTGTACGCGAATGGTGTAAAAGGTCAGGGGGTGGTGTTTGGGTTGAAGATTTCCCAGTAGACGACCACGCACCGTCCACTCAACTTGATGACAGTAACCCGTTTTGGGTTGCTTTCGGGAATGTAACAACTAATATGTGAGCTTCCCATTTTTGAGCGTTTGACTTTAATGCTCTGTTCCAGGGGAGTTACAGTGAGGAAGAAAGTGTTGAATGCGTCCTCTGATGCCCGGTACCTACGAAGTGCTGGCGTACCTACCATTGGATTCTGTCCTCACCCACGGACTCCAAATAGAGCACACAAGGACAATGAGTTTATGAACGTAACTGCACTGATTGATGGAATTGAAGTTTTCCAAAAAATTTTGCCTGCGATAGCCGATGTTTAAAAGACCAATATAACAGCATACGTGTAAGCCGCGTTTCATTCTCGTTAATTCTAATGATCCAAATTCAGTCTAAACGAAAGAAATAATTTTATCCAATACTTCCATTAGCTTCTAAATAAAGGAAATAATTCAAAATAAATCTGTTATAGTTTTTGAAATCATTCCTTAGAGGTGCTGCCAGGTACTACAACGTTTCTTTGACTCTATATTGCTGTGGTCTCACGTTAGGCGCCAAATAAATAATGCTGTATGGTCATCGATCAATTACACCACCTGACATCTGCTACATAGAAAAATCCACACATTGACTAAAATTTGGGAAACTCAATGGCCTCGATCGGCTTCCGAAATTTCAAATAATTTATTTAGCAAATTTTTATCAACATTCAGGTCAACATCTGAAGTAAATCTTGAATACGAAGAGAAAAATCTAATATAACTCCCGCCAGGAAAGATTGCCGGTCACAGAACACTTGATCCCGATCTACAATCTCTGTTTTTCGTTAAGTGCTAGCGACTTCCGAGATAGTATCATGTCAATGTTGAACGAAAAGACTTTTTGTTCAACATTAGCACGATCCTATTCCAGAAGTCGCTCGCATCTTAATAAAAACAAAGATTGTAAATCGACACAAGGTGTGCTGTGACCGGCAATCTTTCCTGGCGAGAGTTATATAGACTATGCGGATCGTACAATGGGTTCGAATAAACGCACTATTCATTGATTGAAATGCCAACATTTATTCCGAAACAAATTAAATGAAAATAAAAACAAAATTCCTGAAATAAAAAGAAACTTAAAAACGGTCGATAATTAAAAATAAAGAAATGTTAAAATTAACATTCTCTGTAAAAATAAAAATATGAAAATGATCTATCAAATCGGGCGGATTGCCCAAATAAATAGCTGAAATGCCGAAAGTAATGCACACAACGATGTCCACCTGCATCTCTTGTTACCAACACCAAAGAAGTGCGCTAATTCACTTACATCCGATAACATCCCTTATCGCAGAACAACCAGATAAAAACCTTTTATTTTGTAGCATATGTTAAATTGGCACTTTAATAGGTTTGAATGAGTAGGCTAAGTCGCTGTTTAACCGTGAGGGTAAATAAAGTGATCCCTTTAACTGCAAGGGTATAAAGTGAAACAGATGATTGTGCATTTTAATGGCTCATTCTTATTTCAAATGAGACGCAGAGCACGATATAAGGTTCAGAACATAAACCCATTTCGTAAATAAATTTATTATTTGAAATGTTTCTCATATACAGGGTGTCCAGTCATTATGTTCGGTGTTTAGGCCTAAATAATGTCGACATGACGTTGTTTATACAACAATATTTATCACAATCCCCCCCATTAAAAGTTGCAGTTTTAGGCCGTTGGACCCATCGTTAGATGCTGTTCCTGAAACACCTTCAACAAGGCGTGGTATGGCAACATCGCTTAACGCAGGGGATAAGGTGAAACTGTCGAAGTTTTAGATGTCCTGAGAGAAGAATGTCACATCGATCTGGTGGTGCAGGCAGATGGATGAGTTCAAGATTTTGATTTAATTTAGACAGTTAGAATTTCTCTGTAAATGGATTCCAATTCATTAGTCGAATTTATTTGCGAAAAAATGCTAACGTAATTTTAGCACATTTTTCAATGAATTTAGATCCGCTATTGCAGTCACGTTCTCTGTTCGTCCGTTTGGAAAATGGAAGTAATTATGGAAAAGGATGACTACAAGTTAGAATACAAGTACCACCGACAACTTAGTAACCCTGCAAAAAAAAATCTCCAGTGCCCTTAATTGGAAACATAACGTGATAACTGTACTCCTTGACATGTAGAAGGCGTTCGATACTGTCTGGCAACCCGACACTCTTGAGAAGCAACATACTAGCTTTTCTGAAAAATGTCCTATCTCATTGAACGGTGCAAGTGATTGTCCAAGGAATAAGTACACTCATTTACTTTGGAAAATGGTTGCCGCAAGGATCCGTCCTCAGTCCTACACTATCCGCTTTCTCCCATGTTAAGACGAAAGTCCTGAATTTCAGTTGGAAAATCAATAACTATGTCCCGAGATTTTTCTTCAGCTTTAATCTGCTACAAGTATTTAGTTGTACAGCACAAAATTCTAGGCTTAACATTCGACTCCCATCTCATTGCATACAAGAAATGAAGTCAAACTGCCCTAAACGTTTCAATATTTTGAAATCTCTAGCACATCAGCGGTTATTAGCACACAAAAAAGTACTGCTCAGAGCGTACAGAGCCCTCAATCGATTACGGTTATCCCTTGGAAGCATTGTCTACTCCTTTGCCAGCACTATTCTCGTTCGTATGCTACCTCTGTCTATGCCAATTTTAATAATCCAGTCAAACCTTTACCAATGATGCCGTACTTATCTGGGAGATCTCTGCACAATTGCTCGATACGGAGCTCAAGAAACGTCGCGTCCTACAACCATCCATCATTCGTACAGAGCCCATCACCCTCAATCGCAATGAATCGCAATGTCGTACAGTTACGTTCTAGAATCTGGCGACCACTCTCAATGTGAATACTACAATGATCAACTAACAATTATATTTTGTGGAAATGCCCACGGTAAGAAGATGAAGATGATAACGACCGCCGCTTAATTTCTAACGCCTTTTGCGTATCAATTGCTGCTTAGCATCGATCGCCTTATACACTCGAGAGGGGAAGGAATATTTCTCGCATCTTCCATAGATCGCCCCTTTGTTAATGACCGCCGCTTAACTTCGAACGCATTCTTAGTACCAATGGCTGCGTAGCATACATCGCATTACACACTCGAAAGGGAAAGGAATATCTCTCGCTTCTTTGTTATCGACCGCCGATTAACTTCAACGCCTTTTTTGTATCAACCAGTGATGAAGTTGTAGTAGAAAATCTTCAAAAGTACGTATACTTGGTTAGTATTTCAAGCTCGGTTAATAAATCTTCTTCTCTTTAGTTCTTGATGAAACAAGTTAAAATGTGCCTGTCATGTTCCCAATTGGTAAATATGTACCTAATTATGATGCATGAATAAAATTGCTGCTCATGTGTAAATATTGTATACACGAATTAAGTGAAACATGTACAGAACTACTTAGTGCTGTTATGGCATGTATGGTTTTTCATTTTCTAACTTCTTTAACGTTAATTAAATCGTTAAAAAATAACATAGGCTCTTAATGAATTGAAGTTGGCACTCAGTAGTGTTACGAACACTCCCACCAACTTAAAAGTAATCATGAAATAATAATAATAATAATAATGCATTTATTGAAAACAACTTAATATAATGTTCAATGTTCAAGATAAAAATTTGGAGCAATATAACCTCAGATTTCGACGAAATGAAGATAATTAAGATTGTGGAAAATTTAGCTTCTCCCGCAGATTTTGTTGTTGAAAACGCTTAATTAAGGGGCTCTGTGGCCATTTTTATTAATTGCATGATCGTACCTGGGTGTTAGTAGCGTTACGTAACCGAGGCGAGGAAAACAAACCATGCTTTGTGACCTATCAGTGTTTCCATTGGAGATGTGAAAACACCGGGCGATTTATGGCAAAATGTGTGTAGTGTATGAATATAATAGTTTGAAGTAAGGAATATCTCTGTATCGACAATTTAATTCAATTCGCTTGATGGATTGCGACTCGGCTGAAAGGCGCGTACGGAAAATTATTCTAGGAACTGCGAAACAAATCTAAAGAGAAAACTTTGCTGTCTTCATTTGTTGCACCATTAACAGCGATGCGTTCAATTCAAGAATGAAAATTGAAGGGGTTGGAAACGTTTATTAAACTTTGTGGAATATTCGACCAGAGACAGCAACAACCCAAAACGTACACTATGTGCCAAAAATTTTGCACTAATTTGTTGTCTGTCAGTCAGATGGTTACTGGAACAATTAATGCTTCAAAGGAATTGCTAGCAAAAGCATACAATATGTATCAACTAGTTTGTGTTAAGTGCGTATGTTATTCGACAGCTCATTTTTTAATCTCAAAAAAGAGCTTATTCTTTTACGTCGGATGTTCGGGTGCCTATTATAAATCGATCGACATCTTGCCAAAGGAATATCCTAGAACTCGGGTTTTCCGCATTATATCCGTAGTATCGTGCACTTCCTGCATCGCTTAGTCTGAAGTCGATAATTCATGAATCCTAAACACATCTACAAATACGGAAGTGTTTTTGGAGGTGATGTTTGTAGTATAGAGTTGTACTGAGACAGAGGCGGTGCCCCAGAATAGTAAGCCTGAGAAAAGCCACTACTCCCAGGGATAGCTGTAAACAACGAGACCACGACCTCTAGAATGGCAACCATCCAACACGAGTTCCTGTAAATAGCATAGAGTTCTACAAGTTAGTGAGAAAGCGAAGTCGAGTAACGTATAAGAACTAATTATTTTATTTATCGCTATAGCACGAGATCATTAATAGAGACGAACACGATTAAGCCAAATGACAATTGATTAGAAAGAGCGACACGCGAACGAAGTGTACCTGGTTAATTACATTCGTTTTACATTTAGTAAGTGACAGACCAAGCGTAAAACCAACCTAGACTTTTTCCAATTGTGTTCTAACTTTCAATTAGCAAAATGTCGGAGTAATCCGAATCTAAATTAAATCTGTGTACCAAGTCCAAAACTTTCAAACTAGAATACCCCATCTCCCACTTAACGTGACGCTTTTGCCGGAAAATCTCAAACTTCACTTTTTTGTATTGAGTTAAGAAAATCCCGTCCGAATCCGACTATAAAATAAATACGTTTCCGTTTTTGTGATATTTTGGGAAACTAAAGGTTGATAAGGCAAAGGTTGTTTGTAAAACACCGCTCTCTTTAAGTTTTTCGAAAAATGCTTACAAAGTTTCCATCGCTTTCAACTGAATGTTCTAAGAACGCAAGCCTAAGGCGTTCTTTCAGAAATGCGAAATGAGAATGTAATAAAGTGAAAAGTTCACATACTAACAGACGTTTTCGTACCACCTGAAGAGCTAGGTTGCAACTTGTTGAACTTTTCCAACATCGAACGCAAAGGCACAAGTGGATGAGAAAAACTCACCGAAAGCGGAGCTAGAACGGCCTCATCGTTCCACACTTGCTACTTTACGCATAGATTGTCAGTCACTAATTACACAAACACTCTTAAGTTCGATGAAAACTAAGTACCTGAACCTTTCAAAGGCTGTACTTTAACTACACGATGAGACGGCGAGACGTCCGGGTGTACGCTTGCGTCCAATCCTTTTGTAGGTACCAGCTTCTAAATTGTATTTCTCGACACATACAATATTTAACGTTGCTCCATTCTATTTAAAATACGAGCTTCAACGCTTATACGGTAGCCACCTTTCCCACGGGGCTGTACACACTAACGTAATTAGGAAAAACTACCGCGAACCCGCAAATTTACAGTTTTCCTGAAATAAAAATGTTATCCCGAGGTACATGTAAACACCGTATTTATGTTTATCGTCCTGATTGAATTTTCATTCGGGATTTGGGGGCATTTATTTTCACGGAGACAGGGAAGAACAGCTGTGTCATTGTGACATGGGAGAATTGTTGCAGCAAGAATAAAAGTGCTGGACTGGCGTTTTATGTGAGATGAAAGGAAGTGGCCATTAGAAACTTCGTTCTCATAATTAGGGGTGATGAGTAGTTAGAGCCATTCAGAAGGAATTTACGTGTACTGAAAACTCAAATTCCTTGTTCTTGTTGGGGTATAAACTCATCTTCGTTCTCATAATTAGGGGTGATGAGTAGTTAGAGCCATTCAGAAGGAATTTACGTGTACTGAAAACTCAAATTCCTTGTTCTTGTTGGGGTATAAACTCATCTTCTTGATTTTCAAAGCAGCTAGCTATGGATATTTGCAGCATTGCATAGTGCTTTCCTAAAAATACGAT
Organism: Photinus pyralis; assembly: GCF_008802855.1. NCBI lineage: Eukaryota > Metazoa > Arthropoda > Insecta > Coleoptera > Lampyridae > Photinus > Photinus pyralis. Next base: position 30,040,205 of record NW_022170738.1, on the reverse strand, counting down.
TGAACCTA
>NW_022170738.1:30039257-30040097 GCF_008802855.1 Photinus pyralis | reverse complement strand
GGGATTTTCTTAACTCAATACAAAAAAGTGAAGTTTGAGATTTTCCGGCAAAAGCGTCACGTTAAGTGGGAGATGGGGTATTCTAGTTTGAAAGTTTTGGACTTGGTACACAGATTTAATTTAAATTCGGATTACTCCGACATTTTGCTAATTGAAAGTTAGAACACAATTGGAAAAAGTCTAGGTTGGTTTTACGCTTGGTCTGTCACATTTTCGTGAAACTGGCGAAATGTAAAACGAATGTAATTAACCAGGTACACTTCGTTCGCGTGTGGCTCTTTCTAATCAATTGTCAATATTTTTATTTTGGCTTAATCGTGTTCGTCTCTATTAATGATCTCGTGCTATAGCGATAAATAAAATAATTAGTTCTTATACGTTACTCGACTTCGCTTTCTCACTAACTTGTAGAACTCTATGCTATTTACAGGAACTCGTGCTGGATGGTTGCCATTCTAGAGGTCGTGGTCCCGTTGCTTACAGCTATCCCTGGGAGTAGTGGCTTTTCTCAGGCTTACTATTCTAGAGCACCGTCTCTGTCTCAGTACAACTCTATACTACAAACATCACCTCCTAAAACACTTCCGTATTTGTAGATGTGTTTAGGATTCATGAATTATCGACTTCAGACTAAGCGATGCAGGAAGTGCACGATACTACGAATATAATGCGGAAAACCCGAGTTCTAGGATATTCCTTTGGCAAGACGTCGATCGATTTATAAGAATCTTAATAGGCACCCGAACATCCCACGTAAAAGAATAAGCTCCTTTTTGAGATTAAAAAATGAGCTGTCGAATAACATACGCACTTAACACAAACTAGTTGATACATATTGTA